>NC_056725.1:583749667-583769667 GCF_019279795.1 Protopterus annectens
TCCATGTCATGCAGTTCATAGTAAGTCTCATGGGATCTAAACACCTTCTACTGCTTCATGGCCAATGTCTAGCAGCAGGAACAGCACCTTGAGTTAAAGCCTGTTGCATATACAATTTAATGATAGCTGCATCAGCAACCCCTAACATTTTTTTGAAGTATAATCATGGCTGTATTCCTAACAGTTTGGGATTTCAGTGCAAATGGCTACACTGAATGTAGATGATTACATCATAGGTTAATGAATAGTTGTACCATGTTGGATTGGTTAATTAGCATGTAATTGGGATAATTATGCTTTCATTAACATATTCTGCTGTCTACCTTTGTTATAAGACTCTAGTCTAAGTACAAGCATAAGGACTCTGAGTTTTCTCTGGTAAAGTTTTTTTTTTGAGACAAGAGATCCTTTGTGTTGGGAACATCTGTTTTATTTTTTTTTTTTGAGTTGTGTAATAGGTCTAGCGAGATACATGACCAAGGATGCAGTACATATAATAATCAGTCTGACTAAAGCAAATTAAATAGGGACAAAGTCTTTAGCTTTAATTAAGATGTTACTGGCAATCAGTTGTAAAATGTAGAAAGATTTCCTGATTACAGTCTCCACATAATGGTCAAAGGATTGGAGCTATCAATCCATTTGCGCAGATGACTGGACATTTTTGTTAAAAGGCTGTTTTCAGTGCAGCCGTATGAAGAGTGATTATGGCTCAGAGTGGATGATGCTGCATGTCTTGGTAAATTCAGTTCAAGCTCTTTTTCTATGCACTAGGAATTGACATTAGTCACTTCAGTTTGGAGGATTTATGTATCCAAAGGGGATTTAACAACCGCACCCAATTTGCAGTCATCAGCAAACTTTTTTAACTATAGATCATTGTCATTAGTTTAGGAGTCTGAAAAATAGATGCCAAACAACAGGGGACCACACACAGATTTCTGAGGGACACTACCAGTCTCCTTATCTCTGTCTGAGGAGGTATCACCTACTCAGACAATTAGTGTCCTTAATCTAATTGGCTATCCATCTTACCATGTAGGGATTTATATTCAAGACCATCAGTTTTAAACAATATCATCATGCAGTATGGTATCAGTTGCTTTAACCATATTAAAGTACACAGCATGGATAGTGTACAAACTATTGACTGCCTGAGTGACCTTCTCAAAAAAGTTGATAAACTCCAGTAGGCAAGACATACCTTTTAGAAAGCTGAATTCCAGCTGGTCTGGTAGAATCAAGTTTTTGATATCATGACTTATGTCACTGATGCCGCTCTCCATGGCTTTACAGATAAGACTCATTTGACTGATGGGCCTAATGTTCCCTGGCTACATGATGAGGCCACCCTTTTGGAAAGGCATTACTACAGCAGTACATCAGGATTTAGGGACACAGTACCAAAGTTTAGGTTACATAGTTTGAGGAGAGGATTGATGACTGCATGTTTAACATTGTTTATTAGACAGACAAAAATGTTATCTGGACCCATGGAGGTAGCATTCTAGGTTATTAAGGGTACTTTAAAAATGTGTTTTGTAGTGATAACGGGGTGGGGATACTCAGGTTAGGTTTGAGAAGGGATGTTAGTTTCAGCGAGAAATTTACTGCAAACCTGCTAGCTAGTATGTTTGCATTTTTAGGGGAGTATTAAATGGAAGTGTCCACTATGGAGAAGCTTGTAGCAGAAATGAGAGATATTTATTATTATTCCGAGGTGAACTAGGACTTGTAAATATCCTTTGTTTCTTTTGCTAGTCTTAATTCATCTGATGCTTTACCAGTCTTTATAGTTGATATCAGTTTCCTAGTAAGGTTTTTTAATACTGTTTTGATGCCTTGGGTTCAGGCCCTACAAGGCAGTTTCATTATGGAGCTTTTCTTATTTATTTATTTATTTATTTAACATTTGTTAACTGGGAAAGTCCAACTTGGAATGAAGCCAATTTTCAATGGAGGCCAGAGGAGAAACACTCCAGATGTATGTCGTTGTAACGTGGAAGGAAACCAGAGCACCCAGAGGAAACCCACATGAATGCAGGGAGGCCATGCAGACTTATAAAATACTGTTTATTTATATTGACAGACCACCAGCACAGTTTCATTTTTTTAATTTACCACCATATTTGGCTTAACAAAAGGACTGCTAGGTCAATAAATTTGTTAAACTGGACATATAAGCAATTATCTAACTGGCTGCATAACCAGGGTCTATTGTAGAACTGACATAGGTGGTTTTAAAAATGTCATCATCTAGTTGCTTGTGTTCAGTCTTTTTGAACTCTTTAAAGAGGCTGGTGGTGTTTATAACTGAGGAAGTGGAAGTTTGGAGGGTAGAGGTAACCAGGTTCTGTAGCTGTACTAATTCATCCTGAGAAATAGTATCAGATCCCGAACTCCATGTGATTTTTAAATGTGACCTAATTTCTGTAGTAGATATAGTGAGCAGTCTCAATCTGTCATGATGGTACTTGATGTTGTCAATAGCATTTATGTACTTACAGTAATCTCATCAGGGCTAATAGTACCGATAATTTTCTATTAGTTCAATTGTTTATGTTATTAGAGCAATTTTCATCATATACCTGATGTACCTTGTTCAGTGCACAAGGCTTACTTACCTTGTAGGATGCTAACATCAGCTAAATAAACAGCTAACGTATTTAGCATGAGTACTCACTTTTATGTACCTTCACATTTTACTACTGAATAAATCTCCTATTTGTTCTTCTGTAGTTATACAGCCTGCATTTTTTTCAGTATTGTAAAAATGCCACTGGTGTACATGAAATTAGATAATAGCCTCAGTTATTGTTTTTCAGGTATAGAGACCTTGTTGAAATTATCTACCTGCATCAGTTATTCCATTAGATAAAATTAAGACAGATGTATGGAAATGGAACCAGGAAGTCACATACTGACTTGACCTGTATGAATGTATGCCACTTTGTAATTTGTATGAATTCTATATTAAATCCCTCTGGAACTGTATAATATAGTAGAAAGTCTTATATAAGGTCTATAGGGTACTAGATATGATCAGTTGGACAGGGATAATTTGAAAGAAAGGTTGGCAGCTGCAGCATGAAAAGCTCCGGGTATCATGTGTGATGAGATGCCAAAAACTCTATAATTGGCTGCAAAAAAGATATTTGCATTCTTCTTTCTAGTATAAACATTTGTGCAGAATGATTGCATGAATTATGGATTTTAGTCTTAGTATTGCTACAGAATAACTATCTCAAGAGAATCTTTTTATTGATTCATTAGTTATGAAACATTTCAGCAGCAATCCACGACTGTATGCGAACATGTTGGGATTTACCAACGGTCGGTGTGGTTTGATCATGAGGATGAAGTCCAAGTGATTAAACAGAGCCAACCTTCCTTAAATTTTGATATATCCACAAACTGGATTGAATTATTACAATTAGCCAATCACATTATTAAAGACAGAAATGTCTTACCTTTTTTAAATAATGTGATTGTATAACAGGACTGTAAAGTTTGTCCACAGTCACAAGTGATGTACTGCGCATGCACAGGCACCTAGGTTGGCACACTTCCACAATACATCAGGTTAGTGATGAAGTGGGATGGAAGAGGAGATCTTTCTTCATGGTCTTTCCCTCTTTTTCTGTTTTTTCTTTTCTTTTAAACATGACATTTCATAAAAAAATATTATTAGACAGAAATAAGAAGAAAACGAAGAACGTTATGCAAGTCCCTAGACGTCTGACAGGTGAGATTATCATACTTCTGGTAATCACACCTCTCAGCTGTGTAGGGTTTTACAGATTGTCCTTGAATTTCCTCATATTTTTGTCCTATCCCTCATAAAATATGGCAGAACATTATATGCAGTTCAACTGCGAAAAATAATCAGAGGATTGACTTTGGTTGGATCCTGGTCGATTTACAATGGACACACTGATTGTGTTATCCAGTCAACATGCTCATTTTGGTATACTAGTTTCCCTTTATTATATAATTAATATTAAATTATTAGAATAAGGTGAATTCCTTCAGAGTTTCCTGTATAAGATTGGTGGAGAATGATAATAGAATTCACAACGATTAAAGCAGTAGAAGGGGAGTGAGTTGTTTTTGATGACATGTTCTGATATGTATTTATATCTATCTTTATATATATATACTCACTCTATTTCACACATACAGAGTATATATATATATATATATATATATATATATATATATGTGTGTGTATCTGTGTGTGTGTGTGTGTGTGTGTGTGTGTGTGTGTGTGTGTGTGTGTGTGTGTGTGTGTGTGTGTGGGTGGGTGCCATTCACTCTGTTTAATCTTCACTTTTTCAACAGAGGGAACTGCTTGGAAATGCATTGAGAGTTCTCATTGCTCAATGTTGTTTATGTCAAAAAAGGAAGATCAAGTGTATGTGGAAAATGAAGATGTAGGTTTCATAGTTTAATGCTGAAACTTTCAGATATACCAAAAGTTTTATCATTGAGGGTGGGAGTGAGTGTGCAAGTGCTTGTAAGTTTAGGTTAGAGTATGGGCTCTGTAAGGGGATACATTCAGTCTTGTGGTTGTGTGCTGCTGCTGCAGTGTGTGGTGTGTGTCCAAGTATATTGTGTGGTGGGCTTGTTAAATAAAGGGATTTTCTAAGGTAAGGTAGAGTTGGGTTTAGAGGCAGGGTTAGGATTAGGTTTTTCATGCATTAGTAAGGAGGTGCAGACAGGGCAGTTTTTTATAAGGCACTTGTTGACAAGGACAAAACTATAATTGATGAGATAAATTATTTCCCCAGATCTTTATTTTAAAATCATGAATGCTACTCCTTTAAAAATACTTAAACCCCCTCTAAACAGTTTAGGGATGTATATTTCATTATTCCAATTAATGTGATAAACAGATAATTATCAAATGTAAAAAAATCAACACAAAAGTGAGATACGCTGCATATTAGCCTGCAATCTTAGGCTTTTTACATAGGAACAGGCCATGGCTATCCTCTTCATTTGTCACAATATGAAATAAGCATTGATGTCAGCTGTTATCAGTAAACTGATATCAGGGCTCATCAACCAGTCTTAAGCCATTCATTAGAGAGTACCCTGTAGAATAGATGCTTCCAGCTTCAGTGGTGGATCCAGGAATCTGAAAAGGGGGGGGGAGGCAGTCTGGTTAGTCAACCACGGGGGGGGAGTAAGAAAGTGGGACACTGATTTTTGGGGATGTGAAAAGATCACTTTAAGATGCTCTAACATGTAAAAGAAAAGAAAGCAATATACATTCAGTTGATAGATAAATGTATGGATGACCTCTAATACAATGTTCATGCTCATAATTAACACTAAAAGGTATCTTGTGATACCTAACATAACTGTAGTACAGTAAACAAATGTAGTGGATAGCTGGGGTAGATGTGGATAGGCTGTGTTTTACCCTCTTCTACACTCAGTCAAAGGTAATCTGACACTGAAGTAACAGCAGGCGTTCACAGAGCTGAGGAATTTATTCATAAGTTAGCTACTACAGACAAATTCCCTACTGTACATTAGGTGGTACTACACTGTAGCTGAGCTGTGTCCATGCTATGGATTCTTTTTGCTTGCTTAGTGGCTATTAAAACATTATGTGCCAGTATCAATATCACTTTTTTACATTTCAAACTTTTCACCTCATTTGACAGGTGATAAAATAATTTAAAGTGAGTGTGTCACATTTACAGATCAGCTAGGAGTCATATGATGTTATCCTATGTACTGAGTACACACCCTTCCTGCTTTACTTCAGTGCCTATTACTTTGAAAGTCCCCATGGCAGGTGGAGGGTTGTCTATATTTCTCCAGAACTCCATCATGTCTAGGCTTATATAGTGAAATAATGATCTAGAAATACTCCTTGTATTGTTAATGTAAATAAGATAAGCTACTACATAATAGTCAATTACCAACCTCCTTTCATGTGACCAACAACGCATGAAACGTACTTAAACAACGTGAGGTCACAATACCTCTCAACCTGCAGACATCAAAAATATAGCAAAGGCTCTTGGAAAGCAGATACATCCAACCAAAAATCTAGACTGGGAAATTTGTATACCTAACATCATAACTCCTCCAACTTCACTAAGACTGTAGGATGCTATCATTCAGAAACAAAGTTTAAAAAAAAATGAGTGCTAAAATTGACTCAAAATATAGTCATGACCTAATAATTATTAGGCTATGTGGTATTTCCATATCTTAGTAAACAAGCACCCTGAAAGGTAGGTGGAACTAAGTACAGCAAGACACATGAAAGGATAAATGGCCATCAAAGGAGAAATGAAGTTATAGGAACCATAGTGTACAGAGATGCTCTCCAGATTACATGAAGATATCAGTTTAGAAACCAGTCTGTAAAGGGTAAAGGAAGGGGTACATCATAAAATTCCAAAAGATTATCTGCATTCAAATCAAGCAAATGATTACTACTTTGATAAAAATTCCTTTGATGTGAACACACAAACACACAGATACGCACATACACAATCTCTCACCCAAGCAGTTTAGAGGACTGCCAGTTACAGCATGTCGTTGGGATGTGGAAGGAAATCAAAGTACCAAAAAGAAAACCCAGCACTGACATAGGAAAGACATGCAGGCTTTACATAGGGGACAGCCCATCCAAGAAGTGAACTGCAGAAAAAGTCTATAAGACAGCAGCACTAGTCACTACACCACTGTGCTGCTAACCTTACTTTGGTGCTATATTTTGCAAAAGAAGATAAACCAGAGTAGGAAGGCTTCATGTACTAAATAATTTGGAGGACATGGATGTCTCAAAAGAGATGCAAGGATTTTTTTTGACCAGTAAATCCACTAAATACAAGTACATGTTATAACATGTAAGCAAAGAACACTATCTGGTTACATGACTTACTCATAATCGGCAAACAGACAAAATAATATTGAGGAACTCAAACTGGGAACAACAGGATGAACATCATTACTTCTCATACCTTTAACCTACTTAGGAAAACTGATTTCACAGAAAGGGTGGTGAATAATTAAAACATTATAGGACATTGTAAAAACTAAAAATAGTTACATAGTGCCACTGTGCATGGGTCATATGAAAATAATGCAATTCCCTACAAGATACCATGACACTGCAATACATACATATCCTTCCTCACCCTGTATTACAGTACTGCTATAATGAGCAGGGCAACCTTAGCAATGCGAATGACTAGTTGTGTTATACACTCCTTTGTTCCTTACACAATCAAGACTATACCTGCATCACCATGACTTTAATGGAAATATTGCATTTGTCAGAACTCCTTATATTTTTTCTAGCCATTAATCCACACACACACACACACACACACACACACACACACACACACACACACACACACACACACACACAAGACAGCATAAATGTTTAGAACATCTGCTGCTTAGTTTGCACATCTGCAAAATGTGTTAAAACTGTCTGCTTGTGAAAGTGAAAGGGTCTTTTTCACTTTCTTTTCTTCAGTTAAAACACTGCAAACATGATTCTATACTGCTGGCAGAATTTACAAAAATCAAAACCCCTTTCTTCCTCATATACGTCTAAATTAATTTTCAATAACTATAAGTATATAGTAGCAATAAAGGAATCAGAGTTCAAATATTTTCATTTCAGAAAGCCACACAATCAATTAACTTAAGTTTTTTTAACGGTATGATTTAATTATGTAACAAAAATATGTATATCTTGAGTTAGTCAAAAATATTCCATCATCATGCAAGCCTCCTCTGAATGTTTCAAAGTTGTAATGAATGCTTCAGTACTGCTGCTACAATTTAGAGGCAACCTTTTTTCACCTTTCTATTCTTACTCATTCATCAAGCATGTCTGCATTAGTTTTAACTGCATCAATAAATGTGAGCAGAACTTCTCAAGCCAACATAAGTACTACTTTATAGCTTTCAAACTTTTACTGTATAATAAAGTCAGCACATTATTTTTCTCGACAATAAGTATTTATTCCAATATCATATAAACTTTAAACTGTGCACCATATGGGATTAAATGTTGCAGCTCTTTTGCAGCCCCCATAAAAACAAACACATTTGCACAAAGCTCTTCAAGAATACATACATACATGCACATTTGACACAGTTGATATTCATTCATACCTCACATTTTAAAAAAATCAGTACACAGACTCTACAAGAAAAGTCTTCAGAAAAGTTGAACGTTGTTTGGGAATTATGCAGTTACTAATCCATTATAGCAGGCTTGCCCTATACCTCTCAACCTGTTAATGCAAAAACTCTGGACAAAGCTTGACAAAATGGGGGTAAAAATAGGGACATATTTAAATATTGCTCTTATAAACTTAGAAAGTTGCTAGAGTAACAGGATTTGTTTTAATATACATTTTCCGAAGGATTTGAAGTCTGAAACTCAAATTTTTGTCATTATTTAGTGACTTGAATCCTGAGATCATTCCAGTGATTTACCAGGAAAAAAGAGGAACAGGCCAAAAATATGAGCCAAAAATCTGGACATTCTGCTAAAATCTATACAGTTGAGAGGTAAACTTTTAAACCGTAAGTGTGCCCTTCTTGTACCTAGATTAGTCCTCAAAACATGTACATTTAACATAAATCTCTATTTGCTAAGTCAGCTCCATTCCTCTCAAAATGAGCCATCAAGCAGGCAGGTAGAATTTGTGGATCAAATCAAGCTATAAACAGAGAGGGGATGTAACGATACCCATAAGGGAATGCATGAATATTGAACACAGCCTAAATACAGAAGAGCCCCACATGTCTTTAAACCAAATGGACCATTCTAAGTGACTTCTTCTGCACCATCATCATAGCAATGAGACAGTGAGGGAGTAAGTATAGGTTGCACTTGGATCTATTTTGTAAGACTTTTGTAAATGCACATGTAATTTTATGTCTGCAATTGGTACTTAAGGTCTGCCATACTGGAGGAGCAGTGAATTTTAAGGATAAAAAGGGATTTCCTAAAGGAAAAGAGCATCAAAATTATTATAAAAGAAAAAATATAAATGGATGGACCTTGGTAGAAGTAGTCAGAGAGAGGGGAACAGAGTTCCAAATGATTCGTGCCTATGCCAACATACAGTTAAATCACCCCGGACCTTCAGCACACTCTCCATTGAAAGAAAGTAGAATTAAACAATGTTATTTACATTTTCAAAAGTTAAAACGTGAGTGTGCTGAGACTAGTTTTCTTACACAAAAAGATGGTAGCACGAATGCATGTGATTTTTCATATGAGTGGCTATCATAGACAAATAATTAAAGTAATTGCCTTTAAAAAGTAATACAATACATAATATTATTATGTATGTATGTGTGCATGTTCAGTTATGTAGTAAAGTGCTAAACGAGGTACTCAACTGTACCACTTTGGTGCTTCCTTTCAAGCTCTGCTTAAAGGCAGAGAGCGACACATTTTCAACTGTTTCATTTGTTTTGGTATCTACTTAAGTCACGTGGCCCAATTGCTTACATTCAGTCAGCTTTTCAACTAAGAATTCAAGTTTCACCACTTTGGGGGGAAGATTAGTTGCACAGCAGGAATGCCAACAGCGTCCTCTATGTGCTCCTTTTATTTACAGACCCTTGCTGGCAGTGAGATGTTTATCACTTTGCTATGAAGTTTAGTGAACCAGTGGAAGCCTACTGCTTATTTTTGAATGTACCCAGGTAGTCATTTTTTTTCACATTCACACACACACACACACACACACACACACACACACACACCCCAAGTCTGAGATTTTTTGAATATTCCCTTTTCTCTGCGGTATGGCAATCTGAGTTTGTATTTATAATGTTGGGGGTACAAGGTGGCAGAGAAAAACACATTTGAAAGAGAAGAGTGATGTTCAATATTCACTCTTTTCCTGAATTTTCAGTCTTATTTATACATCCATTTATAAGATACACTTGATTGAATACTAGAAGTGAAATTAATAATTTTGTAATCCACTAGTGTGGGGTTTAGTCAAGTACTGTGGCATTCTGATTATTTTATTTCTTAAGTAAAATACAACAATTTCCACATTTCTGAATCCTCTGAGAAAGGAAACAGCCCATTATGTAAAGAACTCAGTAACCAGAAGGAAAACTATGGTCTGTGCGACAACACCGCAAGATACCTACTGTTGGGTCATGCTGACCATTCACAGAAATAAAATAACTGTTTTCTCCTTCATGTTGTCACTCTGTCAAATAACTATTAGTTATTCATCATCACTAAATGGAAAATTATCTAGGAAACTCTGTGGTCACTCTTCAAAGCTAACTATTTATGAGAATCAGAATATAAAAGGTTGTCATCTGCATGAAGTTTGTGTGTTACTATTGTGTCTCCAATGAAATGGAAAAATGTATTATTTTAACTATACATTTTCCAATTTCAACAAAAGAAGAGTGCATTTCTTTTTTTTTTTTTTTTTATGCCACAGATGTACAATAGCTTTAAAAAGCGGAAGTTGCATGCCCCTATGCCCAGGCCTAAATCCGCCACTGTCCAGCTTTATGGATAGCTTTTATCTTGTAGGGTCAAAAATCATAACAGTTGAAAATAACCAGATAAATCCCTTGTCAGTACTGAATAATACAAACTGGCCACAACAAAAATATCTGTGTATTTAGTGTCAAAGGAGTTAGTTTGACATAGATTAATAAACTCTGTTCCTAGTATGAGATTACATAACACATATTTTAAACGTTTAAGCTATTCACAGCCAGAACATGGCTATGTTTGAGATAGAGAAGCAGAATGTGTATGAAAATAAAGAACACTAACTTGATCACAGCTAAACAGGCATTAGTATGATTGTCACAGGAGGTGAGAGAGCAGTGTATGTGTGAGGGAGACATGCAAAAATATTAATGTGGCCTTAATTTATTTCAGTAGACCGCATTCAATCTTCTAAGATTATATAGTAATAAAATGGTTATTGTGAGGTGGGAAAGGCAGACTGTGTATGAATGTAGAAGAGTTAATTAATAACAGTTAAATGATAATTGTTATGGCTTTGCAGAATAGGGTGCTGCCTATATCTAACAACAAGTTGAAACACATTAATGTGACAATTATATATTTCACTTTGATTACGGTCACACAGAAGTGTCTTTCTTTTTGGCTAGACAGACTTTATTTGAAGGTAAGGGATGCTATCTTTACTTGATCACAGTAAAATAGTGTTGATATGGCTTGACAGGCACAAACAGAGTCTAGATAAGGGAAATAAGATGATATAGATTACCATTAATTATTTCACTTGATCATGTTCTAACAAGGTGCACACAATTAGAAAGAGGTTCTTTTATAGATGAGATTGTTTGGCATATGTGTGTGTATGAAATGAAATGTCAGTTGTGTGGTCACTTGAATGCTCTCCAACATCACTGGTCAAGGAGGCATAGTGACTGTGAGAGAAGCAAGCTGAAATGTATTACTGTGGCCATTATTTTTCACTTGCTAATATTCATACATCAGAGGTGTACATAGTCAGAAAGTGTTTATTGGAGGGCTAAAGGATAAGGAGACAACATGTGTGTGAAACTAAAAGGGACTTACTTTATAATAGTTAACAAAGGTCAGTATATCTTGTCAGGGAAGGTTGTTCATGTGTATAAGACTAAAAATTTAAAATACATTACTATAGCCATTGTTTCCTTTATCTTGATCACAGCCAAACATCAGATGTCTATGAAGTCATAAAGTTGGAGGTGAGGAGGCTGAGGATATTTAAAGACATGAGTCATTACATGTGTCTGATTACAGTTAAGCAAAAATTTATTTCATTTGGTATTGGGGTAAGATATGTTCCTTGCAGCAAGGAGGTGAAATATAGCAGAACGGATATTATTTACTTTACTTAATCACAATCTCCAAAGGTATGCATAATACAGATTGTCTATCTTTGGATAGTAAGGAAGCAGATTATATATGAAAGGAAGGAATCTAGCTTTTACTTAATTATAGTTGATCAGTGGACTAGCTTATCTGGAGTAATATAAATGTATTTGTGTGGGAGGGGGACATCTGAGTGAGAAAAAAATAATCACATCTATTTGTGGGCAATGTGTGTGATTTTTTTTTAAAGTATGTGTACCTTATCAAAACAGACCTAGTCTACTATAACACTCTGTGTTAGTGATATCTGTGTGAAGACAAACCCATGCATTGGCTTTCAAAGCAAGATTGCTACTTTAGTAACATACATTAATTTCACATCATCTCTGATGCAAATATCTTATTCTTCAGTGCTCAACAAACATGTATATTTTTGTTTTTCTCATAGGGCAAACACATAAAAGAATTAATATATTGTTATTTTATAACATAGAAACTAAAATCTCAATTTACCCAGAAAAGTATGCCTTCAAGTATTTAAGATATTAATATATTATATATTGTGAATAGTGAAAGGGCATTCATAAATTCAACAGATAGCTGATCCACTGCCTTTGTGCCTAAAATTCCATAATTAGTAAGGTGTATTTAACAGGGCGGCCATGGTGGTGCAGTAGTTAGCATTACCGCCTCACAGCAAGAGGTTCTCCGGTTCGATTCTCAGCTGGGGTGCCTTCTGTGCGGAGTCTGCATGTCCTCCCTGTGGTTGTGTGGGTTTCCTCCAGGTGATCCGGTTTCCTCCCACATCCCAAAGACATGCAGTAGGTGGATTGGACACTCTAAATTGGCCCTAGGTGTGAGTGTGTGCATGTGTGTGCCTTCTGTGGGAGGTTGGGCACCGGGCTGGCAACTCTACACCGTAAAACTCCACTGCCAATTATGAGCGAACAGATGATCCACTGTGGTGACCCCTAACCGAGAAAAGCCAGAAGAAGAAGTAAGGTGTATTTAACAAAGAAACCAGAGAAAACCAAGACCAAGCTATGTTTTTGGTCAAGCAATTTTAGAGGAAGAGTAAAGCCAAATAAAAGTTGCTTTAACATATTAAATTATCCAGCATCAGAAAGATTCTTCCAAAATTTTTCAGATTAAGAACACTGTTTCATATTAAAACTTATTTTACTGGCACGTAGCAGGGCAGATGAGTGTTTTATTACAAAAACAAAATCTTTGTGCTTATTTATGCTTTTCACAAGAGCCATTAAAAGAAATCACAGTTGACGTTGTTCATAAATATTCAAGGAATTAAGCATTAGGTTTATCATATTAAGAAATAGTCAATAAAAGCACTGCTTGCAAAAACATTTTTCATTGGCTGGATTCATGAGCTAAAGCGTATAATTGGTGAAAGAAGTTACCCAATGAGGAAACACCAATAAAAGGCCATGAAAGTTTGATTGGAAGGGCTAGAAAGTGAAATGATTGGGAAAAAGGGTCCAGGAGGAAAAGTCTGATTGGGTGAAATGTCCCTGCCAATAGAATGTGTAGGAATGGGAGACCGAATATGTAAACGGAGTTATGCTAGCTTAATGTCTAATCACAAAGTGATACGGGAAAAGAATAACTATTAGAACCCAACTGCAAAAGAAAAGAAAGGCTTGCCTGGGGGCAAGTGGCAGGAACATTTGTGACATCTTAGTCCATGGCAAATTTCGTATGCCAACTATGAATTTGAATCATGAAATAGCACACAAGGGCACAATCCCTTGTGGTAGGTGCTCTTGTGCTTTTGTAGTGAACAGCTTCTCAAAAATCAATGGTAAAAGATTTGAAGTTCAAGGCAGTTTTAGTTGTGATAGTTGGGGGGGGGTGATTTATGCTTTATGGTGTCCATGTGGTAAATTTTATATAGGGGAAAGCAAAATATCCTTTGCTATCTGGGTAAAGGAACATGCTATGGATATTAGAAAATGTAAGGTAGAAAGTCCTATAGCAATACATTTTAGGAATCATCACAATGGGGAGGTACAGGGATTACAGGCTATAATATTAGAACAGATTTATTATGAGCCCTATGATGTTTTTGATATAAAAACAGACTTCTTAAGAAGGAGTCAATGTTTATTTTAAAAACTGATACTTTGTCTCCTAAGGGTTTGAATAATGAATGCAACCAGAGATGTCTCATTTAATTGATATTAATTGGATTTAATTATTTTAATTGTTTAATGATTTAATTGTATGGTTATGTATATCTAAGTGAATGAATGTGAGTGAAATACTGTACTCTGTGAATGCTATTGAGCCGAAGCATGAGAGAAGTTTTCTTTTTTGTTTTAAATAATGAGTGTTTGGTACATCAGACTGTCCATCCTGTTTGGGGATACATATAACTGAAGTTTTGCTGTGGTTGCTGTTGTATAAATTTCTTAATGTCTACTCAGAATTATCAAAGAGGAATGGAAATGCTGCCTTTTATATACAGGCACTCGCAATAATTTCACAGTGATTGGCATATTGCGGGATACTTGCTTTCTTGAAGGGGTGGACATTTAACTTCTAATCAAGGTGAGAAACACAGCACATGTGCAGAATATATCTAGTTTGGGTCATCAGTTTATGAGAAATGAAAAATTATTTTATTTCTCAGAAAGAGAAACTTTTTTATTAGAAATATACCAAAACCCCTTGTATTTGCACTACCAATGGGGAAGGGTCAAATTCAGCATTAAGATGCATTTAAATTTTAAAGGTAAAATGACTTTCCTAATTGCATTTTGTAATTATGTATCATGTGTAGCTGAGGTCTCTTTTTCACAGTTATAAATGCAGGGGTTTACAGTTATGTGGCAGTGAAAGTACAGTTACATTACACTTGGTTTTCAATGTTGTAGATGTTTGATATCTATGCAGTGTGGAGAAAAAAGTACATATCCAAGACATGTGTATTCAAGCATCACTAAGATAAAAATTCACATCCATCTCTTCACAGGGGAGAACAATTTTTAACTAGACAGATGCCACCACCAAAATTTTCTACATTGTAATGTGGGGAGGCAATGTTCCCTACATTACTATGTGGGGAGAAAATGTTCCCAAATGTTCAATATACCCTGAAAATATGGTTATGATACTGAATGTTATACTTAGGTAAGACAGTAATTTCACAGTTCTAGTCTGGCATTTTGTATTATACTGATTTCCATTATGGGCATATGACTTCTTTACATAATGAGGAATGCAGAGTATATTTACTTTATATATGCACTGATCTGTCACTATCAAAAGTCAAAAATGTTAGATGTTTGGATAAATAGATAGATAGATAGATAGATAGATAGATAGATAGATAGATAGACAAAAACAAATCAATTAATTTTCTCTATAGTCATGCCAAAGACAAAACCTCCTGTGCTGTGAGTTACAATTTGATTCAGTCTATTTCAACACAAAGCTACATTTAACTTAAATATAGAAAGGTAATGTTATGTGAATGTTATATCTAAGTATGTGAGTATAATTCCTGAAAACTAAAAAATAAAACACTTTGGTCACTTCTTTGGCATGAAAAAATAACATTTATTTCAAAGTCAGATGCATATTTTCTGTAACATATTTTATTTTGCATCCTAGGAAATTATATTTCTTATTTTATACATTTTTTACATTACTGAGTTTTTATGAAGTTCCATGTTTCTTTTTTATTTTAATTTTTTTCTGCAGTGTCATAGTTGTACACCTAGGTTTTTCTTCCCCAACAGCACAGATTCCCTTATAAATATTCTATTTAATTCATAGCAGCTACCCAGGACACTGCTCCACACACCAGTCCATGTGTAGCCTGTAGCTGCAGTATGCCAGTTCACAGTCAGAAGTAGGGAACAGCAGCTGTAGTCTGACCACCAACCCACACTCTTTCAATAGAACCTAACAGCTAGCAGCATATCAGATGACTAGTTGGTGGTGAGAGGCCACAGAGTGGCCAAAACCACACATAAGATATGAGCTTCTGCAATGGTAACTCTGTTCTAACCAAGTGCTGATGTTTTTATTCTTGATGCTATGCCTATCATGAGGATCAGCTACTAGAACATCCTCACTCTGGACTCAAGAGTAGCAATCCCTCTAAGCCCATCCACACAGACTAGACCATGCTCCTCTCATATCTCTGATCACTCTGGGCTATAGAAGTCGCATGCATGCCCACACACATGCACACACAAACACACACACACACACACACACACACACACACACACACACACACACACACACACACACACACACACACACACACACACACACACACACACACACACACACAAAGACCACAACCAATGTATCATGTAGGGAGTGCAAGCTCCATTGCACACTGCCCATCTGGGGCAACACCCCTTACATCCTCACTACTTTATACAAAGCAGAGAAAGGACATGTTCCCAGTGATAAGTGGAATAACACTGCTGAAGTGTTTATATATATTATACATATGTACATAGCCATTGCTGTATTAAAACTAATATATGGTGTTGTCCTTTTAAGCTGTACATACTCCATATTGTATTGTATGTCTAAGCTACAGTCAGTTTTATGTGAGATGCTTAAGTCTTAGCATTTATTTCTATTTGTAAAGCTGTCAAGTTGTTACTAATAAAACTTATCTGTTTGACTAAAATGGTGGTGTATCCTGATATTTCTAAGACTACCATCAAAGATAACAGGGTGACCATAGTCACACAGTAGGCAAATGAAGGTGAAAGGACTCAACCTTTTATGCTGGGCATAGGAAGCAGCTCATGAACAGTTCATATCTTTAGTGCTCTACACTAACACCTAACTACACTAGAAGACATAGCACCCAATCTTGTTAATATGTGAGTGTTTTACCAACTGGATGCTTACAGAGGGTTCTGATAAATGTACTTAGACAAAGAAAGTCAAAAGCTGACAACCTTAATTACCCATATGGGAAGATTCTACTTTAAATGGTCAGCATTTGAAATATCTTCAGTATCTATCAATATGAAATGACTGATCTACTCAGTGGTCTGGATGGTGTTACTGCTGTTATGGATGACATCATGTCTTTTTTGTCCAGATAAAGAAATGCATAATGCAAAATTAGTGGCAGTTCTGCAGATGATTAAAAACTCTGGGTTACAACAAAACCAAAACAAGTGTTGCTTTATTAAATAAAGCTACAGTTCTTTGGGCACAGCATAAGAGCTGAGATCAAATGAGACACAATCCAGATCTGAACAACAGTCACATTACAAAATTCATCCTGTGTGATTGTGTGAAAACAAACCTTAGATGTGATCAATGACTTTAGCATGTATATACCAAACTCCATGGGGTAGAGCAGCTGGATCTTAGGCAGGGAAATGGACCAACCTCCCACCCCTCACACCCCACCATTTCTGGTGTCCTATTACTTGTCTTTGTTCCCCAGGTTACAATAAACACTGCTCAAAACTGTCAGCGTGCATACTATTTTCTTATTTACTTTTGAAATGAAGGCAGAGATATGGATTAAATTTAAACTTTTAATTTAAATATCCTTTGTAGACGAGGTGAGTCTCACTATGCTAGTTGCATCTTTTCAGGGAGGACCTTTGGTAGTATTTATATTACTAGGGGAAATTTAGTTAGGGCATAGGTGAACTTCCCCCTGCTATTTTTAATAGCTCAGGTGGATGTAAAAGATCGATCTCACAGCACCTACCATTAATGCAGACAGATGGGGCCTCAGTTTAGCATCTCATCCAAAAGATGATATACTCAGGAGTGCAACACTCTCCCTCCCCTTAAAGTGTACTGCAGTATTAGCAATACCTCTTTACATAGGGGTAGCAAAACCTGCTTTGAAATTCTGTAGCACAAACACTAATGGCCATTTGCAAAACAAAACAGTTACACATTGAAAGACTTAGTATGAGTGGCAGTAAACTTCCCTTCCACTGAAACTCACATTCCTTGAAAATGCACCCCTATAGTTTTGAAGATTTTTTTCCATTAAGCAGTGAAATATAATGTATGTGTCAATAAAGTAAAAAAGAATTCCCATTTCAGAATACTTCAATCAAATGTCATGACTAAATTAACAGTTTGGCAGTTGGTGTTGAGGATTAAGGCTTTTGTCTCCTGTAGCCATGGTACAGAGTTTGAGTCTGATCGAATTGATTAACCTGCCATCCCTAACTAGAGCATTACACACATGCACAGGATATTGCTTCGTGATATGACTGTCTATGATAATAAAATAATCTCTGATATAGCTATGCATAATTGAGTTCATATTCAAAATTCAATTCATAATTGAAAGCGTATTCAAAAGATAACACACACAGGGTATTGCTTCTTGATGTGACTGTCTATAGTACAGTAACCATCTCTGACAAAGCTATGCATAATCGCGAGTGCATCCAAAAGATAATATCATGTAATGACAGAAACAGATACAAATATATCACTTATAATTAGATATTAACATAATCTGCTTGTGATTTCTAGTCATATATAATTTAAAACCTGATTTTCTTTTCTTGTAAATTAAACCATGCAGTCTCAACACAGAAATGAAAGATATAGAAATATTAAACCTGGCAATAATAATAAAATTATCTGAACTAAATATAAGAATATGTAAAGAAAATACTAAAATGGCGCAGTGGTGCAATGGTAGCATTGTCACCTCACAGCAAGAGGTTCACCAGCTTGATTCTCAGCTAGTTTGCCTTCTGTGTGAAGTCTGCATTTCTTTCCTGTGTTCATGTGGGTTCCCTCCCACATTAAAAAGACGTGTCTGGAGTGTTTCTCCCCAGGCCTCTGCTGAAAATTGGCTTAATTCCAAGTCAGACTTTCCCAGTAAACAAATGTTAAAAAATTAAAAAGTGCCACAAGCACAGTGGATAAATGCAGCAGATATTAGTAACTGTATTTAAACATGGCAGTTGTATGACTATTAATGTTTAATATGATAAGTTTTTCTGGTGGAAATGGAAGTTTAATTAAAAGGAATACTATGAAAATCAATAAAATACATGAAAAGTCTATAAAAACAGCACAAAGTGCACCTAGAAAAATAATAGTATAAGACCAGAGTTGTCAGGATCTCCTCTGAATGTCTTATGTCTGTGTCTGTGCTAGTATGAATGTATGCTCATATTAAGACAAAAACTCTCTCTCTATCTCATAAACACTTGCGGGCGTGCACACACACACACACATACACACACACACACATATACACACACACAAAAAAAAATGACCTGCTGAAGGAACTTACTGCATGCATCCTTTGCAGCAGTTCTTCTATGGTTCATCTCACTCCATGCATATTTATTTAATAAACACTTGTATTTCTCTGTGCATATGTTTCTAAAAGGATGGCTAGCTCCAGTTCATGGAACTTCTCCATGGACACACATTGCAACACATGTACAGACCACAGATTCATTGTGTGTCATTCAAAAGATGCATACAGAGTGTGTCCTCAAAGAAGATAATTCATTTTTTGTTTAATTAAAATTAAATTATGTGGCATCTGCCACTGGGTCCCTCCACCAGCCAGCATCCTTAGGCAGCTACCTAGGTTGCCGTCTGCTGGATCTAGTTCTGTAGGTAGGGGATTCAGATTTCTAAATCACTGTGGTTGAAGGAGTCACATCTCCTCACAAAAGAATGTGTTTTTCACACAGAACGTTCAAATGAAAATGTCACGTCTTGAAGGCAGTCACTGTCAAAATGATGGTGATGTAAACACATATGCGTGTGTTTACCCTTTGTAAGTCACCTGGCATTGGTTGTTCCTGTTGTCAGTCACTTTTTTATTTGTTTATTTATATATTTATTTACCAGGGTAGTGCACTGATCTCAACGGGCCATTTACTGGCACAGCCTAGGTAAATAGGTTCACATAAGAAATTAACAAGACATACTTACAGATACAAAGATATGCTATAACACATATATATATTTACAGATGCAAACACATGCTACAACATTTAACTCAAGAAGCAGTTTACAATGTCAAAACATGGATGGGAAAATGGAATCATAGCATATCATAGAATCATATCTCTTGTATCAGGAGTACTGTCCTAAATCTAACAGTTACCACTGT
>NC_056725.1:584142167-584339667 GCF_019279795.1 Protopterus annectens
ATTATGAGTCAGTTTGTTGTCTTTATTTCTTGTCTCTTTCTCTGCCTTCACTTTCTTTTTCTTGTTTTAATTATGCATTCCTTTACTCTTCTTTTTTTTCTTTTGAATTTATATTCCTTTTTCCACAAGTCTAGAAATCCTAAGAGCAGCCCAATCAAGCTCCTTTCAGGTCAGGAAATGGAACAGGTAGTGGAGAGACATCTATAGTAATGTATCGTTGTGGGTGTTGCAGTTGTGGACAGGTATATGCCAAAGAAGGCATTATCCTTGACAATTGGCCTACTGAGAGCTGGGTAACAATAACATCTAGATCTATGCAAAATCCCTTTCTTTATAAGTTCCAAAATATAGAAGGACATCCTTATAAAAGTCCTTCTTGCCCAGCTTGGCAGTAACCCTTAGTAAAAATGCACCTTGATGTAGATCCAATAGTTTACTGTAGACACACAGTTCAGTTAAGCGCTTTCATCCAGCAACCTGGGCTTCATCAGAACTGATTTTTTTCAAAACTGTATGCAGTTTAAATACCCTTGTACTCAACACACAACCAATCAAAAATATCCTCCATTCCTCCATTTAAAAGAATATAGTCACATTTTGATTCTGTAAAACATTGTGAAAGACAATTACAAACATAAAATCATCATTTTCCACAATTCACATTAACAATGGCTTTAAAAATACCACTTATATCTGTATTAACTGCTGGCAAAATGAATAAAAAATGTTAAACCTAAAACTGCATAAAATTACAATTCTTGTGATCTCTGTTTTAAAATTGGCAATATAGATATATGCTCATTAATACCTGGGTGCTGGTTGGCATTATATCTAAATTGCCAGCAAAGTTCAGCTCTATCTAATTTATTGCTCCAGTCACCCCCCTATAATGATCTTTCTACTATCTCTAGTATTCCAAAACGAAAGTTCTTACACATACTATTATTTTCCAGATGTCTACACAATGCATTATTTGCATTCCTCTGTTTGATTGCATATAAGTGCTCATAAATTCTTTTACGAAGTGCTCTTTCAGATTTCCCTATGTAAAAACACTCACACTGTTGGCATTTAGCAATGTAAACAATACCCTTGGTACCACAATTCCCTTGAATTGTTCATACTTAGGTGTAACCATCCCTAATGTTCAAAACAAACTCTTTAAGTATAAATTTACAGTAGTTGCACTGCCCACAACTACTGGTACCCATTTCACTTATAGACAAAATATTAATTGTGTCTTTTTTGTAATTTTATGCAGTTTTATGTTTAACATTTTTTATTCATTTTGTCAGCAGTTACATATATAAGTGGTATTTTTAAAGGCATTGTTAATGTGAATTGTGGAAAATGATGATTTTATGATTGTAATTTTCTTTCACAATATTTTACATAATCAAAATGTAACTATATTATTTTAAATGGGGGAATGGAGGAAGTTTTTGATTGGTTGTGTGTTCAGTACAAGGGTATTTAAATTCATACAGTTTTGAAAAAATCAGTTCTGATGAAGTCCAGGTTACTGGATGAAAGCGCTTAACTGAATTGTGTGTCTACAATAAACTATTGGATTTACATCGTGGTGCATTTTTACTAAGGGTTACTGCCAAACCAGGCAAGAAGGTGTTTTATTGTTTGTAGTTGTTTTTGGTGCCTTGTTTACACATTTCATTGGCGTTATCCTTATAAAAGTAGATACATTGGCTGAAAGTTGTCACTGTCTACAAAATTTCCCAAATCCCAAACAACTGGGTCAACACCTGGTAATATATGGTCAATGTGGTAGCTCCCTAGAGTAGATTATTTCCCAAAGGATACACTAATGTATTTTTTCTTTGGCATTTTGTTTCAGTCCATGACATTGGCACCAGTTATTTATTTTGAACAAACCCTCCTGCAGGATAGCTAAGTCATTGGTATTGACTTTTATGACAGAGAATTAGATACCAAACATGAAAATTCCAAGCAATGATGACTGGTTTCTTTGTGGAGGTAGCTTCCCTTATTTTAATCTCTTTGATCAGTGAGACAGTCGGTAATCCAATGGCTGATGTGTGGAGTTTACTCCCAGTTTATTTATTTTTTCTACTAGTGGATTGTGTCAGACACTTTAGCCAAGTTGAGACGTGGTGTGCACCATTTTTCTTGCATCCATTGCTTTTGCTGACCTTTTCAAAAATGTCTGCTGGGTTAAATACGCATGATCTGCCCTTGATGAATCCAAATTCAAATAGATCCAGCATTTAGAGGTTCCTTATGTCCTTGGCGATTAGTTCCTTGATAAGTCTTTCCATGGATTTGTATAATCAGCTGGTCACACTTATGGGTCTGCAAATGCCTGGGTCTTTAGAAGATCCTCCCTTATGTAATGGAATGAGTGTAGTTGTTCTCCAGTCACTTGGTACAAAACCTGTAAGGAAGTGAGGTCAAAAAGTGTTTGCAGGAGGGGGTGACTAAATCATACTTCATGCTATTTAAGATGCTTCTAGGAATATTGTCAGGACCCATCAATGCAGTATTTTAGCTTTTGATAGCTCTTTTAGGACATGTTTTTTGTGATAGCTAGAGATGAGACAGTTTCAGGTGCATCTTCTTGGACAGACAGAAGGGAGAGAGGGATAAAGTTGAAGCTGAATTTATTGGCCAGTAGGTACATTATATCTTCAGCTTTGGTGTATGTAACATCACTCACAGTCAGCTCAGTGCACTGATGCATTGTACTTCTGAGATTACGAACACAACCCAAATTGAAACACTGTGGTGCACAGTCCCCAGCAGAATGGAATGAAATAGCACTGAAGGATGATAACAATACCTTAATTTCCAAAGAATAATACACAAAGTAGGTTAAGTGCTTTCATCTGTCACTGTTTTGGAATTCTTCAGAACCTCATTTTGTTGTTATTCGTGTACCTTTTCTGCATATTCATTACATTACAAACATAACAAAAAAAGACCTGTGTATGTTTTTGGCTTGCATAGCTATTTTAGCCTCAAACTTGGCTTTGTTGGATTTTATTAAGCTCCTGAGTTGTTTGTTTGTTTCAATAAAGAGGAGTCTATTATTCTGGGAATTACTCTTCTTCTTTCTGATCAATACTCCTTTTCTTTTTTTGTAAAGCTTGTCGATATTAGGTGTATGATTATATGAAACTATTTTAATTAATGGGGGGATCTATCCAATACCAAAAATATATAAACACTTCCTCTCCTACCTCCTCAAGCACAACCCTCATGATGTGTTCCTTCTGTGTGTCTCCCTTTGTTATGATAACCATTTTTCCATGTTTCCTGTCTTCCCCTTTCCAATCTTTCAAACCAACAGTCAGAGTGTTCACATAAGGACACCCCTATAGAAAATATATAAAACTCATTTATATTTATGATTGCGTACAACTTGCATTATATACCTTTCATAACTTCTAGCATGCTTAAGCATAGCGACATTCATCCATAATACTTGAATACATCTGAAATTATACAAACATTTATATTTTCACATAGCACTTCACACATACTTAAAGCATAACTTCATCAACATTACACATTTTATGAAAGTGGGCACATCCTTGCAGAAGCTTTCACGTTGCTGCAGTCCATGCAGTTAATGTATTTGCATATAGGCATAGCACCACTCTCCATAGATAAATGCTAAGAAAATGTAAACCTTGCAACTATAAATACCACCCTTGGATGTATTACTTAATAAAATCTAGGATAACTTAATTTTGGTGGAAGAAACTAATTGTGTATTATCTATATTAGATGCAAGTGTCACTATAAGACATATAATTTTAGCACTGTTTAAAGCATAAAAAAGTAGATGTATTCAATGACCTAATTGAGTTTGCTGATCCTAAGCCTGTATTCCATAAACACTGTTTTGAAACTTAAAAAAAAAAAAAGATTAAAAGACAATAAAGCTTTGGTTACAGATGGAATAATCCCTGAGATCTATGTCATTACAATAAGATATTCAAATTATAACTGCTTGAATAAACCTGCAAGGATGCAAGTCCACCTTTTTGGAGGTACTCTGACAACCTCAATATTAAAACAGGATTAAACTTCAAATATATATTCTTCTTAAACATCCGTGTCTTTATTAAGCACTGATTATACTCATATCACTAATTCTGCCAATTTTACTAGATGATAACCAAATGAATTGTATTATTACAAGGCAAACTCAGCAAAATATTAAAAGAATTCTATCATTAATTAATTTTGCAGCAGTTAGCATTAATTAGTTTAGAAACAGACAAAGCTTTTGCTTCCTTCAATTTTTGATATGTTTAACATGTCACAAATACATGTTTTTCTATATTCATTTATAAGTGTATTAACAATTTTCCATATGTGTTTAACATGTC
The DNA here is from genome assembly GCF_019279795.1 of Protopterus annectens. Taxonomy (NCBI): domain Eukaryota; kingdom Metazoa; phylum Chordata; order Ceratodontiformes; family Protopteridae; genus Protopterus; species Protopterus annectens. The sequence continues at coordinate 584,146,541 of NC_056725.1, forward strand.
ACAAATACATGTTTTTCTATATTTGTTTATAAATATATTAAGTACATTATATAATATATCTACGTCTTATGTTAAAACAGTGGCATATATCTATCATTAGCAAGCAATATAAAGAAAGGGGCAAAACAGAGTTTCCCACTTTTCCCCTTTTATTTGTTTTAACAATTTCATCATTATCAAACGTAGAACAAAATATACAAGTTTGGTTCAAGTAAAAATAAATTACTGTTCTAAAACATTATTATTTGCAGATGACATATTATTAGCTTTTACCAGTCTTAAATCTTCCACAGTTCATTTAGATTCTGCCCTAATGTGTTGCTTTCCAAAAAGAGTACAGTCATCACAAAAGAAGAATTCTGGCATATCCTGCAAGAGTACACTCATCTTTACAAGAGACTTTCCTATACACCTGAGATTAGTATACTTCTTAATGTTTTCAGACTCTGATTTCTGAACTCCTACTATAGATACAGACCCAAAGCTAAGGAAGCAAGGTGACATCTACAAGTTGAGATGATTTGCAAAGCACACATATTGAAATAGTCAGCATGGAATGTATAGAGTTGGAGTTCTTAAAGAATGTTCGCAGAGTGTAATGAAAAATGTAGCATTTTCCAGAATTACAAAATTAATGCAGATATGGAGTATAATACAATCTTTTTGGGGAGGTGTACACAAGCATTGGAAAGAAGTTAAAAAAATATATTAAAATGGTTGATAATTTGAAGACATCCTGAGAAAAGAGTGTTTGTTTGGTAAAGCAGTTAAGGATAAAATCAATATTTTCATAGCTGCACTAATGCCATAAAAGCTGGGTGATCTACAGGTAAACAAATAGTAGCATCTTATGTAAAGCATTAAAGCATACAATGCCACAAATTATGCTTGCCATATACCATGCATGGTTATGTAGATGAATATTATTCTAAAATATTGTGAAAATATTATATGCATAATTGGATTCTGATCACTGAACAGAAGGATGCCATCCCCTCTTGTCATACAATGTTAGAAAGCTGTAGAACATGTGAACAATTATCCTAATGATACCTTATGTCTGTCTTGAACACTTATAGAGATATAATCCTTTGTTTGACCATAACACTAATAATGTTTAGCAAATACAACACCGTTTTTCTTTCATAACTCCACAATATAAAATCAACATCTACAGACAGATATTTGTCACTAACACCAGTTTAGCCTAATGTCTATTGAGATCTTTCATATTTTACATTTTTGTAACCTAGGTCCTTTATCAGATACATGCAAATCTTATGATGCATGTTGTTCTTGATAGAGAACTTTGGTGAAAAACTCCCAAGATACAAGTAGTTCCCTGGCTTAGAAGTCTTGGGAAGCAGGGGATTCATTACTACCTGCTGCTCAGTACTGAAAGACTTAAAGATGTTTGAAATAAATCTAATCTGAAAGGTAACAATAACAAAACAAAGGCTGTGTTTTCCAAGTACTGACCCCTCTATAAAACAGAAAGATAAATATAACTGGAACTGTGAAAAATAGTAAAAAATACTCTGTACTTGGAAAATTGGACACATATTCTTACAGCTCCTAAATGTAAGCTGTGTGCTAAAATAATATGCATATACACATATAAATTGGATAATAGACTTATTGCAGTTCACCTGCTAGTAAAATCTGCCTTATTTTAGCAGATGGATACAGTCTTTATTTTTCTCTCCACTGTCAAGTGAAGATTGTATTATAATAAGTCTCTGACTGAGTTTTCATTTATCCCAAGTAGGCTATCAGTCAACTTGTAGATTCTTGTAGATTCTTTTTTTGATGTGATTGTCCTCATGATTCACCTGTATGATTCTCCATGGCTTTCCAAAATAATTTTCCAAACTATTCATATATATATATATATATATATATATATATATATATATATATTTATATATATATATATAGAGAGAGAGATGGTTACTCTGTCTTCCATAGCAGTGGAGCATAGATGCAGGGTCAATTTTTGGTAAACAAGTCTCATAGATATGGAATAACATTGTTCTTGGACAGTTGTCTATTTCCTCCAAGCATTCCTCAAGCCTATCCATATAAAATGGCTAGCTTAGAGTCACACCTCAGGCTGCTTTTAATTACACAAACTGAAACCTATTGCATTAATAATAACATAACACATCTCAGATATTTCTGCTGTCCTCCATAGGAATAGAACAAGATAACATCACATTCTGTGTTTGTACCACCTGGATTATCCTAGAACTGTGCAGCACACTGTTAATAGCAGTTTCACACATACAAGAGAAATAAGCAGAACAGCACAACTGTTGTGTCCTGTATTCACATCTGTTACAAATAATACACATGCAAATGCCTTAAATTATTTATTATTACGACTATACGAATTTTCAAGATGTCATCACAATTCTCAAGGAAATGAAGCTTTTGACCTCTTAAGGGCAGAATGTAGTGTTATGTATAAGTGTTTTATCTAGTTAAAATGCTGCTAATGCTTAACTTCAGTTTGTTTAGAATGTTATATCAGCAACTATACTATATAATCTATGGGTGTCTCTCTTTAAATCAGGTCATTCCTCAGTCTTAGATGCAACAGAATCCTTGTAACACTTGACACACTGTGTGGATAGTGTAAATATGAAAATGTTTTCTTTGTGTTTATTTACTTCCTTAAAGTTGTGACAGGGTAGAAATAAACAGTTACATTATTTAATATTCAGAATTTTGCTGTTTGAATGCTTAAAATTCTATTATTATCTGAAATATTACAGTTAATTAAGTTTTAAATAAAAAAATAATACAGCTGGTAATTCTCAACATCTGAAATTTCATTTAGGGTCATTTCATGAACATTACATTGTAGGTAAAGTTATCCAAATCATACCTCTCAACTGTATAGATTTTTGCAGAAGATACAGATTTTTGGCTCATATTTTTATCTGTCTTTCATAAAATTGTGATTTCCTGGCAAATTAGGAGCAAATCATTAAACATTGAAGTTTAAAAATAATGACAGATATTTGACTTTCAGGCTTCATACCCTTTAGAAAATTCATGATAATGTAAAACATGTTATTCTATCAACTTTCTAAGTTTATAAGAGCAATATTTAAAAAGTGTCCCTATTTTGGGGCCTTTGTCCCACTTTTATTTATGGCTTTGTCCAGATTGTTTGCTATAAGAGGTTGAGAGGTATGATCCAAATGGTTGCTGAGTTATTTGCCAAACCAACAAAAAGGTCAGCATTACAAAAGCATCTGCTTTGGTTGTATGTTGTCCTTAACTTTCAATATATCAATCACACAGAAGGCATTGAAGCTATAGCACAGTTGAACTCCTTGAAGAACTGTTCAGTAGTCGGAAATTGTGAAGGAAATGGAAACACTGTCATCTGTGTTAGCATGTCTGGCAGGAGATTTGTGTGTATTCTCAGATTAACTTGCATTGTATGCCAGCATGGCTAATTGTGAAAATGTAAATAAGTTTTTTAAAATGCTTAGCATGTTCCTGTTTAAACAGAATGTTTTAAGAATCTGTCAGTGTTTTTGATATATTTCTAATTGCACATGTTTAGGAGGGACATTTTAAAGTACTGTGGAGAATCAGCTGAACAGCAGGTGATGTCATTAGATTGTTCATGGTTGCTAGGTAATTATTTCAACAGCTGTTTGACAGGAAAATAATTTTTTTAAACAGCTGACTGTTATTTTTTTAAATAAATCAGATGAAGCTGTTAAGCTGTGTAGTTACTCAAGTGCTGAGCAGTTTGTGAGGAGTTGCACTCAGTTACAGTGCAGTCAGTGCATACCCAGGAAAAAGAGAACTCACCAAAACTTTTAGCCTCCCTATGCCTTGCTGTTATGTGTTAGATTAGATCAGGGACAATATTCTCTAGTTAGATTAGGAAAGCTTAGTTACTCAGACAGAGTTTTTCCTAGAATGATGGACTTCTATCTTACAGTTTAATTTTACATTTCTGGTGATTTAATTCTGGTGTTTATTGAAAGTTATTGATTTAGATTTTTGTAATCATTTTACATATTGTTAAATGTTTGTCATTACTTTACATTATGGCTGGAAATCAGTGTTTTATCTTTAGAGATTAGAAATTTTTTATACCTGTTTGGTACTCCCCAGGTCCCCTTGAAGGCCTGGCTGCTCTGGTCATACCTATTATTTATTTTGATATGTAATTTTCATAATTGGACACCCCTTTAGAAGGGCATGAAGACACTCTGATTGGTGGCAGCATTACCATATTATTTTGGGGAAGGGACACAGCTGGAAATCTGTGTCAGGTTTCCCAGAGTGTTTGGATGTATGAGATTTAAATTAACTTTGAGTGAGAGAGTATCAGAGGTCTGAAACTGCGGCACATTGCCCTGAAGTGTATAATAAGAAAATACTTTTGGGGTGGACAGAGGCATGTAGTCCAGTCCCAGGAAAATAGAGTGTGTTCCTGTTGTGCTCTTAGGGGAAAATTGTGAAATATTACTCAAGTGGCAGCCTCATATTAGAGTCAGTAGTGAGGTTTGAAGCTCCTTAGTTACTGAACCAAGATAGTAAGGGACATCACATTAATTGTTGGCAGTCCGATGGGGTATTGGCCAGATGTCACATTTAACTGGTGGCTGTCTGGTGGGATATAGCTGGATGTCACAGGAATAATGAAAACTAGGAAATAAAGTGGAAGATTAGTTAAGCTTCAAGCTTGTATTAGTAAGAAAGGAAACAAAAATACAGCCATCAAATAGCTTTATGAACTGAACGTACCATTTGAACAGAACTGTGGAAGGGTACCTCTTTAGCTGCATTTCTGTAATTGAATGAATTGTGACTTTTCTCTCTGAAGGCGTGCAAAGATGTTTGTCAATATATGACTGTAGCAATAAGTAAAGAGACTTTAAGTATCTGAAACATTTTAGTTAGTGAAGGAGAGTATCCCCCTGTGCTGTCAGAATGCCAGCTACCATTTGGGAGAACATTTCAGATACTTAAAGCATAACTTATTCTGGTTTGAATACCCTCTAGTTTTTTTAGGCACTTCTTTGCCTGAATAATTTATCTTGCTTAGTTGTTTGTAATACTATGTTACCTCATGATATGTGAATCATGAGTAAATTACATGTGACAAATATCCTTGAATCACAAAAATGTATTATAATAAATACTGGCTTGGGATGGATTTCGGAAAAATACAGTTCAAAATTATTACTTGACCCAATGTCTCTAGGGACAGCTTTCCTTCAAAAATATTATTTTGGTGTAAATATATATGCATTTATTTATTTGTTTATTTATTCGTGTATTTATTTATTTATTTATTTATTCCAGGTGTTTGTACACACCATACTCTATGAAACACAGTGAATTCCATCATTGATACATCTCATGGGTAATGTATATTTTCTGTGTGTGGCAGTTTTGAATTTAATGCCAGCTTTTCCAAAATAAAGTAGTTATAGCAGAATCAGGTGTACAAAGCCATCTGCCTTAAAGCAATTATTTCAAAATAAGGCCCTGGTCACAACAAAATAGTAAGATGTACTGCTTCAGTCCACTTCTAAACCCTCATGGCAGTCACAGGTTAAAGGAACGTTTTCCACAGATACTTTATTGCTCTAGAAGAGAAATTATACAAAACATTAATTAAATAAAATGTTCTTAAGGTGTGTCTTCTAAGGCTGCTGAGTCATCCAGATCCCAGAGACATGAAAATAAAGGAGACTACAGTCTGGCCCTCTCCTAAATATCACAAATAACAGTACTGCAAACGCCCTTCTTAATTAGCAGCGCAGACAGATTACACAGAACTACATTTTAATAAAAAATTCTTGCTTAACAGTATCCTCTTCTTCTAAATGCCTGCTTACCTGTTAGGAAAGCAAATAATATCTATCAATGTTTAAGCTGCTGTTGATAGCTATAAACCTGAATCACTATGTAAAAAACTGCCACATTTTCAAGGCCATTCCATGTAAATGAAGGGTCCATTAACTGCATAAGAATCACTACCAACTTCCTATATATCCCATGTTGCAACATGATATAATATAGACACACATTCCCAGTGTGCATATGCAGCAAGTGTGGCTAGAACCTCACCGCTTCATTCTAAAGGTCCCATATCACAGCTAATTCAGAGACCGAGAAATGAACAAACATGTTGAAAAGGTGACTGAAAATCCATCCTATGACTGCAGGGCTTCAGACTTGCTGTGTAAGTTTGCCTATAGAATTCTATTGTAACAGCAGTTATTCTCACAGAAAGGAAACCTTACAAGTTAGAAATTTATGTAAAGGATTTGCAATGACTAGTGCAGCTTCAAGGCTTCAGACATGCAATCATAAACATATTCTTAGATGTTCTTTTGGGGAACAATTACCAGGCAATATAATTCCTAGTAATATTTACATGCTGCATATTGAATGCACCATGCAGGCTAAGATGTTTTGTATATTTGCAGTGAAACACAGATGAATGTGACATACCTGCGCACTCCACAAGTTTAACGAACTTAGTTTTACATGCACATGACTCAACATGATGAATCTACAATGTAATCAGCTGATGCTTATAATTTGTTCACTCTGTTATGTAATCTTAAAAATGTATGCAGATGTTGTATCTGACTGCTGATTTTCCGTTTTCATAGGTGAAATGATGTGAAGTTACAAACACAAAAATAAATGCAGTGCTTCCTGTACTTTGTGATAGAGAACATAGCAACTATGACAGGTAATTGTGCCAAACTGATTTGTTGTTCTTATTCCAAGTAAGAATACACAACCTGGAATCTTACGTAGGCTTCACCCTTCAAGTAACTGAGTAGTTCCATAACTTACTCGGTAAAATACAGACATGAGGACGCATTGCATCACAGACTTATTAGGGCAACAATAAAGGGTTGGCACATTTTACGGCCAAGTCCAGAGGCTCATTACGAGCTTTTGGTTACTAAATTTGTAAAGTTTATAGGTTCTGCCTGCGTCTATCTGCATTTTTCCAGGTACTTCATTTTTTTAATGAAAGCTGTAAAAAATGGCTTTGGAAATAGCTGAAAAAGTATCAAGGGGTATGTTTATTTACCTGTTAAACAATTAATAAATGACATAAGTAAACAGGTAACCTTTTGATCCTGGTAAGCATTTTTCTGTCCTACACAGTACCTTAATGAATGGTGTATATATCTCATTTAATAAGTATCCTTGGTGCCCATATCTACTAGAAATTAAATATTTTCATTGTAGTGTCTTTTTACTTTCATGGCATCCATGTCAAGAACACATGATTTATCTTCTCAATGTACTACTAGTTAGGAAAAAATTACATTAAAAAACAGAAAAAAGTGATGTGTTCTACCAGCTTTGAAAGCCGGTAAAGCAGTGGGGGAGTAGTTAACATCTTACTTATTTCCTATGTAAAGGAGGCCGTTGTAAACAAAGTACTGGATGTACTTCAGCAGGCAGAAATGGGAGATGAAATGAATCATTTCATGTCCTTCCATTGCTGTTTACTAGTCAGCTTTGTCGAGTTTTAGTGCAGACTCGATGTTAACAGAACCTAGGGACTGCTTAACAGTCATCTAACCATTGTGAAGGTCGGGTCTCACTGAAATACTGCTTAATCCCTATATTATTTAACTGTTTTTGACTGTAATCACAGCATTCCATGCACTCACTACATGATTATAATCACACCAGCTATTCCAGTACAGAAATGTGCCCCGAATTTTTAGTGTAATTTTTCTTTTACTGGTTCTACATCAAACATCAGTAACAGAGATAAAATTAGAAATGTAATCGCAAAACAAAAGTAATGATCTTGTTATAGTTTTGTTTTAGTTTTGATCTGAGCAAACCTGGGATGCCCTCATATAAATCCTAAAAAAGGCATATGACTGTATCCCCCATCATGCAGAACAAATCCTAGAGAAACTGAATATATATTTATACTCAGGTTATGTACAACACATGATCACATAGCCCATCTCGCTACTGAAGCACCATCAGGAACAATTATTTGCTTATTTACTTATTTGATTATGTTTGCTTGTTTATTTGTTTGTTTGTTAAGTGGGTGGGTTGCATGATTCAGGATATAACCATATCTCTCAAATGTCCTTGATTTTATTTCCAAAATTTCCTCTGACCCTCATAAAATTTGAAGTTGTATGTATGTATTTATTTATTTATCTGTTTGTTTTTTTTGTTTTTGTTTGTTTGTATTTCCTTACTGGGAAAGTCTGAATGGATGGTATCCCTTTTCAGCAGAGTTTAAAGGATTAAAATGACTGATTAGTCTTAGAAGAAGTGGAATGGAGATCCACATTTTAGAAAAATGGTCAGAAAACAAAGAATCACAGCTGACTTGTTGACTCTACTTACCTTGAACAGGTGTTTGTCTCCAGAGTTTAGGGTTCTGTTTAATGTATACTGAAGGAGGACACGGGCCAGGCTTGGGCATTTTTCAAGTTTGGAAATGAGATTATAAGTAATTATTACTTTTGAGTATGCTAAACAGTGAGGGAGTTTAGTTCAGTACAAGTCTTTTAAAGCTAAACGGTGATGTGGTTTGTGGGTATATTGGCTGCAAATGTTGCTATTTTGTTGCAGCCCTGTTCAAGTAGGTAGGGTTGACTAACCTGTAAACTGATAAAAAAGGGAGCACCGTAGAGAAGGTAGGGAGTAGGTGAACTGTTGCTATGAGTTATCTTGTTTCGTGTGTTAAGTAGGGTTTTACCCTGCAGTGCGTGTCACATAGGAGTTTGCTATGTGCTACTATTTCTGTTAAGTTCTGTTAAGTAAATAAGGATTCTCTGATCATTGTATGGTTTGGGCATCAGAAAACTTAGTTTATTTTTTGGGACTTCAATAGAAGTTGTAAATCATTAAGCCATATTATAAAAGAAAACTGTGACTCCTGAGTTAGGCGCTGTAGTTGTATTTGGGTCTTGTTAAAGCAGGGAGTGTAGAGTCATCTTCATACTGAATGATGGTGGTATGTTTACTGGATTATATAGCTTGTTTATAAAGATGTTGAACAAAAGTGGACCTAGGATAGATCTGTGGGGTATACCCACAGATACAGGAAAGCAAGAGGGGTATCAGTATTCCATTTAATAAATTATCTATCTACCAGGTGGATAACAGTCAAACCAGGAGAGAGAGAGAAAGTGTCTACTCCTAAAGAACAGAGACCATTAAGTAGTGCAGTGTGACACACCATGTCAAAAGCCTAGGACTGATCAAGGAATACTACAGATAAAAGAGTACCAACATTTGTTACGGTCGATGCAGGTGGAGAATTGAGAAGTGCAGAGTTGGTACTGTGATGGGACGGCAGATTTATGTCAAGACAGTAGCTGAGTAATTGACATATTGACATTGAATACATCTGATAATAAAGAAAGGATAGCAATGGGATGAGAGTTTTTGAAATCAGTTGAATTGTCATGTTTATGACAATGCAGTATGCAGGATTTCTTCCAGGGGAGAGGGACATAACTTTATTTAATTAACTGTTAATTAAGACTGAAGCAGGATAGGCTAGGACTTCTGCTGCCATTTTGATATATTCAGTTTTGTAAGAAAACAACAAATATCACAAGAACTAAATAACGCCACATGTTGTAGTTACATACTTTCTAACCTTCCAAAATGCATATTAATTCAAATCTTCTTATTCCGTCAGCTGTCACTAATGTTATTATTTTAAAAGTGTTCCTGACTGTGAGTGTGTGTGTGTGTGTGTGTGTGTGTGTGTGTGTGTGTGTGTGTGTGTGTGTGTGTGTGTGTGTGTGTGTGTGTGTGTCTGTATTTCTTATAATTTTCGGAAATGTTCATTTCATTTTATATATATATATATATATATATATATATATATATATATATATATATATATATTATAATCACAGATGTCACCTGCTTTGTTTCCTAAAGAAAAACTTTCCAGCATAATTGTTCCCACTATATTTACAATTTGAGTTCTTTGAGTTTTAAAATCATACTTAAATCTTACCACCTTCTCCTGTCAGCTATGGTAGATATATCTGGATGTCTAGTTAAAAGTATCTGTTTTTTCTGTTGGGTTAGTCATTTATACAGAGTATAGTCTGGCTTTAATCTTACTAAGAGGAATGTATAGTATTAACAAGTGCTTAGCACTTATATAAAATGCGAATTACCACAAGCCACTTTTTTTTAATTTTTTAACTACAGGTAAGGAATGTGGCTTTATTTCAAATGCTTATTTTTGCACTTAAGTACAAAATTATGAATTTAAGATGATGACTGAATTAGTCTAGATATATTCCATGAAAATAGGTAGAAATTAAAAAAAATCACCGGCTCATGGTAATTAGTATTTTACTTCAGAACTAAGCATCATTTCTGAATACCCCCACCCCAGTCTTAGCAAGTTCATCAAACCTATTTTAAATAATAAGATAATGGGCATGTACTCATCTCTAACTGCATTGTAGGTACAGAAATATTTTGAACTATAAACAAAAAAAGTTTTTCAAGTGCACTAAGATATATATATATATATATATATATATATATATATATATATATATATATATATATGTGTGTGTGTGTGTGTGTGTGCGTGTGTGTGTGTGTGTGTGTGTGTGTGTGGTGTGTATATAAAATTTCATACATATATATATATATATATATATATATATATATAGGGTCTACTTTAGACTGGCGAAAAGTCAAAATGTCGAATGCTCACATGAGCGCAAATGCAGGAAACCAATGTTTCATTTTTTTGGATCGCAGTACAGTGGGGATCAGAATATTTGCCCTTTCCTCACTGTAGTGTGATCTCAGAGTTAGAATATATATTTAGCAGGGTGGTGTGCAATTTTGAATTTCTGCATTTACGCTCATGTGAGTGTTCGATATATTGATTTTTCATCTCTGTAATATAGACCCTATATATATATATATATATATATATATGGGTATATTTCATTGACTGGAGAGAAAAGAACTGGTTAATGTCCAGAGGATTCTATAGTATTTGTGCTTCTTAGTGTCTAATATGAGTAGCATATGTCATTGAGAGGGCATAATATGTACCCCACCATTTTAAGTTAAATCAGTTAGCTGATTTTGCATAGGTAATAAAATTAGAGTGAGTAGGTAAGATGTTTCTTATTTCAATTATACTTTTGTTCACAAAAGTAAGGGGTTTTCAGTATGTAAATGGTTGAACTACATGAGGTTTTTATTAAGCTGTTACATAAGTAAATAACCAGAGGCAGTTAGTTTGATGTAATATATGTTTATATTTCTGTTTATCTAGCTCTCTAAAATGAACAGTCTGCTTCTGTTACTTCCATTCTAGTCTGCTAGGTAACTTTCCATCTTTTCACATCTCATATGAGAAGAAACCATACAAAAAACAGTGCACACATATTATTGTGCCATTTTTAAATATGCTTTCCAATACACAGAACTAAATTTCATTGTCTATTTTGTCAAAGTGCAATTTATCACCTTCATAAGTACATTTAAAAATAAAGTGAAACTAGCTCATGCTTGATATTTAATTTTCATGGAATTTAGAGCCAAGAATATGTCTTAACATTGCGTCATCCAGATTAACCTCATAGCTGATGTGTCAGTTTATGATTGGAGTACATCATCCAATTCTACCAGCATCCAGTCCAGTAAAAAGATAATTTCAGCCTGTATTATTATGTCTAAGTGAACATATTCTAAGTATAAACAACATAACTGAGTGTGCTGCCCCAGTATCTGTATCTGTTTGTTATCATGTTTACTTATTACTTTCATTTTAATTCACTTTTTATAAGGCTCATTATATCTCAGTTTTTACCAGCCTAAGCAATGCCTTTTTTACAATTAGTAATCAAATTTCTCTCAATAATTAGTGAAATAAGATCAGTCTTGTGTCATAAGCCTAACTACTGCTACAGGTTACCTTGGTTACAGGGTACCAGTGACAGACCCAGTGGACCTCCAACTGTTGCTCCACCTCTGTCCTCAAATACATTGTTTACAGTCTACTGAAGAATAAAGCTTGTATCACTTTCCTTCACAGCAAGTCTTCACTAATCTTTTGAACTAAGTCACTGATGTTTGACCTAGGTTCTCTTGAGGTGCATTATCTCTGGGACATGTTACAAAATTCCTGAGGCTCCAAGACCAAAGTGCTTTTTCATTTATTTTCATGTATTTTATTGCATTTGCACTTGCCTATCATTTTTAACTGTGCCTTACAGCTAATCTATCACATTTGCACTGTGTTAAAGCAGTTTACTGATTTACTGCAATTCATTGCTGTTTAACTGCATTTTACTACATTTCATTACTGCTAACTGTATTTTACTACATTTCATTACTGTTAACTGTATTTTTTCATAGTGTGAGTTGTATGATCACCTAGTAGTACTCATCTTAGACCTTCCACCCTTTACCCCTCAGCTCTCTATGGCCTCTGTCCCTCAGATTCTGACAAATATGGATGGACAATTTCTTACAGTTTCTCTTGCCAGTCTGGTTGATATGGGCATCCTGATACAGTGTAGCAACTGCCTCATGTACATGGACAACCCTCTACTACTACAACCTAGGAACACAATTTGTGAGAGATGCAATTACATTAAAAACCTAGAGCCTATAACACAAGCACCACACCTCAAACACCACCCAAACCTCCACAACATGCAGGCACATATGTGGAGGTCCTAAATAAAAACATACTCAAACAAAAGCGACCTCCAAGGCAAAAACACATACAAACTCCACAGCCCACCACACTACACACCATACATAGTCCACACACCTGTGTCTCTCAGCCACTAAGGCCTAATCATAAACTCAACATATTAGTCATAGAAAACTCCATTGTGAGACACACAGATGTGCCCCTCACCAGGCTGGATAAGGAGAAAGTTGCAGTTAGTTGTTTGTCAAGTGCCAGAATCCACCATATCACACATGCACTCAAGTCCCTCAACAACAGGTACTGTTATGACTCTGTCATAGTCCATGTTGGTGTGAATGACTTGAGATGTACCCTCTGGACTATATAAAGAGAGACGTTATCAAGCTCACTGAATATGTGTCCCTGGCAGGTATGTCCATAGCCTTAAGCAGCATTCTGACATCACCCAGAATGAGGCCTCAATACAAACAGAAAATGATTGACTTTAACAATTGGCTTAGTTTCTGGTGTCATTCCAAAGAGATTCAGTACCTGACAGCCTGGGAAGACAAGATCAACAGACCATGATGCTTGGCCAGAGATGGCCTGCATCTGCCTCCCTTGGGCTTCAGGCTTCTGGCAAATTTTCTTGCCTCCCCCATAGTGCCTTTTTCAGACAATGCCATGAGGTCAAAACTACCAACATGGAAATTAAATCAAAATGCAAATTAAAGGTCATGCTGTTAAATGCTAATAGTCTAAACATGAAACTGCACTCATTGCAAGCATTTTTAATCCTGGAAGATGCTGATATTTGTGCAGTCACAGAAACCTGGTTTAAAGCTGTGAAGAGCACCCCAGCCATACCAGGTTACTCATCCTATCATACATTCAGACCCCAATCCATGGGCAGCAAAGCAAAAGGAGGTGGAGTTTCAATATATAACAAAGACATACACACCTCCAGGCTGGTCAAAACGTATGACACACAGGAGACACTCCAGTTGCAGTTAACCATTGACAAGACCCCTATTCAAATCATAGCTAGCTACAGGCCCCCATCTTTGACTCAAGATGCCCACTCCAACTATCTGGACCTTTTTGAATCTATCAAGATTCAACCCTTTACCCTGATTCTGGGTGAATTTTACTGTCCAACCATAGATTGGAAAAACTGGTTATGCCAAAACACAAATGCCCAGAGATTCCTTGATATTGTCAATGCAAATGCCTTGGACCAGCTGGTCGACACCCCCACAAGAACTGATAATATCTTGGACTCAGTATTAACCAACATGAGTAACCAATGCAGCATCCCTACAGTGTCATCCTCCTTGGTAGAATCCGACCACAAAGCAATCTCTTTTGAAGTCACCATCTCCCCTGACTCCCTCCCCCTAACTAGGATCAAACAAAAAAACTTCTCCAAAGCTGATTACAACCTCATGAGGGAAGGTATAAACAGCTTCATAGCCCCCTCACCCTCTGTAGGAATTGGCACAAATGTCCAAGCGTACACCAAAGTACTATACAAGCATTTATATATGTGCATGGAGTCTAGAATACCTGACAGGACAAAATCATCCTCCTCAAGGAAAAGTAAACCTGTCTGATGGACATCTACAATAAATTAACTCTATAATAAAAGGAAAAAAAATTGCTGTCTAGGACCAAGAAGGAGCAGGTGCCTAATTGGAAGCAATCTCTCCTTAGCTTGAACACGCAAATAAGAACAATAGTGAAATTCTCCAAAGCAAACCTCAAGTCCAAACTGGCTGTATCTACTAAAGATAATCATAAAGCCTTCTTCTCATATGTCTGTAATCTCAAAGGAAGCACTCAGATCTGCTCAGAACTGGTGGTCAAGGACACCACATACACAAATGCCATAGATATAGACAACCTGCTGGCAGACAGGTCCAGTGAAAAATTCACCCCTCTGTCCCCGCCATCAGTAAATTAGGATATCCCCAGCACCTGCACCCTTTCCCCTTATCTCTAGGGAATAAGTCATCACTGCCCACTCAAAGACAAAAAGTACAGCCTTCATTGGACCTGATAACATCCCAGGCTACATCCTACATGAACTCAGGCAGGAACTTGCAGCAACACTAGGCACCCTATTCAACCAAAGCCTGAGTAGCGGCTTCATCACAGCTGAGTGGGGGACAGCCACTGTCATCCCTTTGCACATCCAGTCCAATCCAGGAAATTATAGACCCATCTGCCTAACTAGCCTGATCTGCAAGGCCATGGAATGGATTATCATGGACCTCATTAACAAGGACATTGGCAACCTCCAAATACTCAATCCCACACAGTTTGGTTTTGTCAAGGGGAGGTCATGTTTGAGACAGTCACCAAAGCCATGGATGAGGGGAAGATGGTGCACACTACCTACATTGACCTCACCAAAGCCTTCGATACTATTCCCCACTCAAGTATAGTAGATAAACTCTCTCAAATAGGCATCAATCCATATGTCACAAAATGGGTAGCAAACTAGCTCACCGACAGAGTCCACCTAGTCAAACTAGGGGAAGCCACCTCAAGCAGTAGACCCGTAATGTACGGCATATCCCAGGGATCGGTCTTGGAGCCTCTGTTGTTTGTGATATACTTTTCTGAAGTGCAGACCAAAACCAGTGTACTATGGCTGACCAGGTTTGCAGATAACTGCAGGATGGGCACTGTCATCAATTCCTCTGGTGATGTGGAAATCCTCCAAGAGGGTCTCACCCAAACAAATGACTGGTGCAAGAAACATGGCCTCAAACTGAATGCCAAAAATGTATCATCATCCCCTTTGGGGAGAGTGACATTCCCACATATTATCACATTAATAACAAGGTCCTAAACATGCAATCAGTTATGAGGGACTTGAGCACCCAAGTTGGTAGCAACCTGATTTTGACCACCATATTCCCTTTGTTGTATGGAAAGCTTTCTACATGGCCCACCTCATTAGGAAAGATATCTCATAAGGGGACAAGGCGGTCATAATATCCCTGTATTCTTCCCTTATAAGACCCATTATTGAGTACAATGCCCCTTTTGGCATGTACCTCACAAAGCACATGCAGCTGAAGAGACCATAGAGATTCTTCACCAGGAGAATCCAGGGCCTCAAATGTCTACCCTACACAGATAGGCTAAGAACCCTGTCCCTCTACTCAGTCTCATACAGACCCCTCAATGGTGACCTTTGTTTGACATACAAAGCAATCTCAGACCCTGCCTTAATGGGACTGCTGCATATCCGCAAGTCTAGTTCCACTCGAGTAATCCACACGCGCGACCTCAACCTGGTCTGTGAGATCAACAGGACTTGTTCGCAGGATGGATTTGTGTCTAGGAGACTCCCCCATCTATGGAACAGACTCTCTCTCCACATCAAGCAGAGTACCTCATTATCCCTTTTAAGTGCAGCCTGGATAATTGGATGGGAAACAGAAAATACACCTCTGGGATTCTACCTGTGTCCCTGCTGGACAAGGGTATCTGCTTCTGACTTGTCGGAACACGGGCTATATTCTTGGCTAGGCTTCTGAGGGCCTCAGGGCCAATAGCCTTGTAACTTCCTATGATCCTATTATCCTATGATGTTGGCTCTGACCTTTCTACACTACAAATTAATTTCTCACTTGAAATTATAAAAGCTAACTTTCACTGCTGGTATATCTGTCTGTCTATCTATCTATCTATCTATCTATCTATCTATCTATCTATCTATCTATCTATCTATATTCATTGATATAGTATAACAAAATTGAAATAGTACAGACCTATTGCATGTGTCCACAGTGTTCAATGGAACTGTGACCAAAAAAAGAGCTTTCTTTCTTATCTTAGCTAGAAATATCATTTTGCCCTGATCCCTGACAAAAGTCTAATATTCCTTTACCACCCCTATCAGAAGACAGTGAGATCAAGATTATGAAGGGTACAGATATGTAAGCATAACTTTTATGTGATTAAAAAAAATTAAAATTCATGAATAAAAAATGGGTCATATACTATAATCCTGAAATTCTGTACATTACCAAGACCACATTAATGTCAATAACAGACATGTAAATTTATTTTAAGCAATGTCCTCTATACTGGACTTACTGAAAAACAAGGTAAGCAAGTCAATCAGTTTGCAATATACTTCTACAAATCTACCATTAAATTTAATGTTGCACCTTACATCACACCATCTTCCAATGGTAAAGACACAATTGCTCTGTTTTATTCTGGTCATGAAAAGTATGTGTGCATCATTTTCATGTAGCAGTCCCCTAAATTTACTAAAAGGTTATTTGACCTTTTGATAATTTGGTTTGATTCTGCTTTCAGGGGAATATAATACTTATGAGACATTTTAATGTGGATTAGACTGCATGCCCTAGGGTGGCCACGGTGGTGTAGCGGTTAGCATTGTTGCCTCACAGCAAGAGGTTCTCTGGTTCGATTCTCAGTGGGGGTGCCTTCAGTGTGGAGTCTGCATGTCCTCCCTGTGGTCGTGTGGGTTTCCTCCGGGTGCTCCGGTTTCCTCTCACATCCCAAAGACATGCTGTAGGTGGACTGGGCACTCTAAATTAGCTGTGTGTGTGTGTGCCTTTCGTGGAAGGTTGGGTGCCAGGCTAACAACTTGACACTGTAAAACTCTACTGCCAATCATGAGCTGACAGGTGATCCAGTGTGGTGACCCCTAACCAGGAAAAGCTGAAAGAAGACTGCATGCCCTACTGGAGAAGAACTTTAGACACACCTACGAACTGAATGAAACTCCACATAGAAACAGGTGTATCAGCTGCTGTATAAATTTGATCCAGGTTCAGATAAGGTCAAGTATTTCACTCCATGCCACTCACCCAGATATGTTGGTGATTTATTTACTGACCATTCCCCACTATTTTACCTCCACAGCAATGCTGAGAATCATATCACTCCCAGTGTCTTCACTACCACACACCAGCCCCTACCTCTTAACTTAGTTTTGAGATGCATCTAATTTACTCTCACAAATATTGTTCTGTCTAAACTACCATTGGCTATTGTTTTGAGAAGCTCCTAATTGATGCTATCAGTATTTCAAAAGTGTTTCTGTCTGGACCTTTTTTCCCTAATTACGTTTTGCTCTGTACCTCATTCTGGAAGTAAATATTCACCACACAAGTATGGCTCGAATGCACAGTGGCAGTTGTTTGGTTTGCATTGTGTTCCTTGCATGCTGAAAATGGAGTGCGACTACTCTGCTCCATTTAATCAGACATATGATATGCTTGCACTGGAATGCAACATTAAAATAAACAGTACATCATTTAAATGGATTATTATGACTTTTATGGGGGGTATGTTATATAGCTTGCTAGCTTCCTGTTGAAATTCCAACAGTGAAAAAAGGCATCCTGTAAATATTCATCTCCCAAGCCCTTGCATACACACACCAAAGGATCCAAACTTGTCAAACATTTGGGGCACACTGCTAGGCTTAAAAAGACCCCATAAGTGTTTAGCCCAGTGTACACTTATGAACCAAAATGAACTTCCACGTACTGTAAAGTAATATTTGGAGCAGAAAGACTGTATATTTGGACAGGGGCAGTGAGTATATACTGTCTGAGGTTCAGATAGTTTGGAGTATTGCCCCCTTCTCCAAGGCACAGGAATGTCAGAGTTAGTGTACATAAGTAGCAACACATGGGAGGTATAGCCCCCAGTGTCAAAGGATGCACGGAGGATTAAAGTGTCCCTGCAAATAAACTTTAATTTTCATGCAATTTCGGGATTTGCTGCATTTCTTTTCTGATCATACTTTATTTTACAGAATTGTAAGATTCACCGTTTTGAGTCTCACACTGCTGATATGGAACCATTTTGTTAACCAGGTTGTCTAGCTAGGTTGGCTTGCATTCTAATTTTTGAAAAAACATACAGAATACAGGATGAGTTCCTTAAGCAGTTTAATTCCAGATAACCAACCACTAGTACCCCATCTTAAAAGCATTTATATTGTTAAAAGATTTTTTTCATCTGAAGTGCAAGGTATTGCCAACCTGAAATTAAGTTACTTAAGGAATGCATTTTGTGTGTGTGTGTGTGTGTGTGTGTGTGTGTGTGTGTGTGTGTGTGTGTGTGTGTGTGTGTGTGTGTGTGTGCAGGTGCAGCAGTGTGTGTGTGTGTGTGTGTGTGTGTGTGTGTGTGTGTGTGTGTGTGTGTGTGTGTGTGTGTGTGTGTGTGCTGTGTATAACTTATCAAAAAATTGATAAGGCCAGTTTTGGAGCTAAGTATGGTGAAACTGTAGAATATTGCAGTGAAATATGGACAACTATATAATTCTTCTGAAATAGAATACATCCCTAAGCATAGTTATCACTGGGACAATCACACTATAACCAATTTCAAATTATTTTAGAGTGACACACACATGACATAGTAATCAGAGTATTAACCATTATTCTTGACAAACTACAATAAAATGTGTCTTTCTCCACTGGATAAAGATCATTTCTTTATTTTTTCCAAGTGTGGCTGCAGCAAACACTAACTCTAACATGCTATTTCATGTTTCCCTACAGGTGGAAGAAGCATGATTCTTCTAGTGTCAATTGCTCATGACTAAAGACACTAAATATCACATTGCCAAACTCTTTTTTTCCATGGGAAATATTTGTCAGGGAAATCTGTAAGCATGCATTGGCAATAATGTCCTTTTTGGGAGATTTCTCCCTTCTTGATTGGTGCTGCTATGGAGTTAGTATATATAAGTTTAATAGTGTAGAGGACTTGGCTCCAACATTCGCTTTGCAAGGGGGCTTGCCCCCATCCACCCACACTCACACAAATATTACATTTTGTCAATGCTGATTGTTGAGATTTGGTGCTCAATGGCCTGCAGTGGAAATATTGTTGTTAAAGTGTTTATAATTGCTATCTATATACCCACAAGGACATGATTAATCAAAGGTGCTATGAATTAAATTAGTTAGCTATCAGGCAAAATCAAACCTGAGGCATCTAAAGGGAACAAAAGAGCTCCAGCCTATAGGACCTTCATTTACCTGTTCTATTAGTCTTTCATGTAAAGCAGTTCCACTTGTAAGACCTCTAATTAACAGACCACTAGATAAAGTTGCATTACTCTAAAAATGAAACGTGCATCACTAATATCAGTCCAAAAGGTAAAATCTTTGGCAAAATTACTAATATTCTGCAGGGAGGTACTAAACAGGTAGGAATGTATGGCCAAAAGTATTACATTTCCTAGACTATTTTGGATAAGATTCAGCCTACAGTAAACATATCCAGCCATCCATTTAGAATGAATGAAGTTCACTTTGCTTTGGTCCATGATATGTACTTGTCATAAATATTTGAACTAAGGTCTTCTGTCAGATATTTATTTATTATTTATAATTTATTATTTATTTGTCTTTGTTTATAGGGCAAAGTCTGACTGGTTAATACCCATTTTCAGCAGAGGCCCCTGGAAAAAAGCTCCATTTGTTAGTATTGCATTGTATTTAGTTCCAGTTAAAGACAGAGTAATTACATTTAAATTTACATTTTTACACATACAGTAGTTACATTTATACATTCTAAGATTTTACAGAGGTAGAAGTTACTAAAGAGAAATCCCTCATGCAACTTAGTGGATTGTACAGGCAGCAGTCATGATAAAAATTGTTTTGTCATTTCAGTGAGAGGTTGCCTGTATTCTGTTTAAGGAGAGCATTTGGAGAGTACCATATGGTGAACACAAAGTCTTAACCTGGTGATGAGCATGTGCAGGACCAGGAATGATTAAGATGTTGTTTAAGCAGTGGTTTATTGTTGGAGAGTTTTATTTGTGTGGAGTTACTATTGCAGAGTTTAGCAACATACTGGGAATAGAGGGAGTCTCCTGCAACATTATTTGACTTATTTGTGAGTCGTAAGAATGTCTTACTAAAATGGAGGTCCATTGCTGGACAGTGGGACATTAATACGTTATGTAGTGCAGGCCATTTTTCTGGATGATGAATGAGTTAGTGTGCTGTACTTAACAGTGAATATGTTAGGTAGTTGTGCAGTTCAAGCCAATTTAATTGCTTTAAGCTATGACAATGGTGGGTCCTTTGAGGGAGATTGGTAAATGTAGCTGTTTTATTATAGCAGGAGGCAAGTTTCTTTCTTTGAGTATTGTAGGTGTGTCAGATTATGTAGCTCAAACAGAGAGCTTTGTAGCAACCATGTAGTAACATATTTTCAAAGCCACATTCCTAGTGCCAGTGTCTGTTTATCAGAAACTTAAAAAGTTACCTCACAGCATAGAAATTTCTGTTGCTTGTATACTTATAGGTGTGACTGTGTTTTCCTTTAAATGTGTTAATTTCTACCACCCTAAATTGTACTGACCACTTTAACAAGTAATTGGTATTTTTCAGAGTGTTTAAATTACATAGTTATATTTCAGAATTTGCATACATGTACTATTTTATTTATGCATTTGATGGTGAAGTATATGCTGTGTCTGAGTAAACAATTAGGCACAATAACTGAAATTATACTAAATAAATAGTACAATATTTTGCTGTTTTATTTGCTAGCAGTCTTATCTTTATTCTTGGATGCAGTTATCAGTTCAATTAGCACGCACCCAGCTGACAAGAAGACCTGGGAGCAGTGTACAGTCACTATTGGTAGCAAGCTCAGCAGGGTAGGCTAGACTTCCCATTTCCTAATAATGGTCTCCACTCAACTTTTGGGATTCTCCACATGGTGTTTCCTGTAGCTAATCCAAATCTTCCTGCACTGGGCTCTGCCTGGTGCACCTCTCACTGGAGCTGTACAGGGGGCCAAACCACTTCAACTGACTCCTCTCAGCATGAAGAAACAGTGGTTGTAATCCAATATTCTGTTGTATTGCCAAATTCTTCATTCTGTCACAGAGACAGAGAACCCAGCTGCCATGCAAACTAATCTGATTTCATCTGGCAGTATTCAGGATGTCATCCTTCTGATTACTACTCAAAGTTCATGGACATACATAAAGAAGGGGACTCAGAGTGACCAGTAAATTAAGAGCTTCCTTGTAAATTCAGTTCAGTGTACCATTTACAGTAAAATGTTACTGCGCCCTTCTGTTGGTGATTCCATCTACCTTCACTCGTGAATAAGGCCTAAATACTCATACACCTGAAGTAGCTGTTTCCCACTACTTAAAGAGACCAGCACTCCACTTAGATTTACTAAGATTATTCACATCTCACTTAGTCAAGACATGAATATTCATAACTAAAATATGATTACTAAATAAAAAACTACCATGCACTGTAAAGTAATATTTCTTCCAAGGTGGACGCTCGACTCTCATATATATATATATATATATATATTTATATATATATATATATATATATATATATATATATATATATATATATATATACACTAACTATGACAAACAGAGCAGAGAGAAAAAAGTATAAAACAAACTGAAAACTCACATGGTATCGGAGTTTACTTTAAGGCAAACCAACTTAAGCAGCAAAAAACTTGCAGTGTTCTTACTGAGATGTTTCATGTTTCCAATCCAGTTTTTCTGGGAGAGAATCATGACATCAGACTTGGAGGTGCTGTTTTTCATCCCATCTGCTTCACACTCAGCAGAAAAATGCTGTACTGCCAATTAAAGATTAGAATCACTTGACGGTATGAGAAGATCATCACCTGCAAACACCAAAAATGCATACCTTACATCTCCACCCTGAATCATCTCCAGACCTAGGCCGAACCCTTTTAAAATGACTATGAAAATCATAAACAGGAAAACAGACAATATGCAATTTTGAAATCCTATGCCGAGTTTGAGCATATTTAACATAATACCAAGAAAGTGGATGTGAAATCCAGTCCTGAAAAATATGGAATGAATGGTATGCAGAAGTTTATATCGGACCATATCCTGTCGTAGAACCTCCTGCATAATATTTCAGATTGCACAGTGATATGACTTCTCCATGTCCATAAGCCACATGTAGAGAGTAATGGCCAACTCCTGAGACTCCTCCAACAAATGTGTTGTTGTTTGTCTTTCAGCTTTTTCCCAGTAAGGGGTCGCCACAGCAGAACTCTGGTCCGCTAATGACTGGCAGTAGATTTTTATGAAACCCCGAGGTGCCAGCTCGACGTTCAACCTTCAACGAAGGCACGCCCATTTACACACGCATGTCTCTCGAACACTACCCAACCACGGGGAGGACATGCAGACTCCACACAGAAGGCACTCCCAAGCCAAGCCGAGAATCGAACGGGAGAACCTCTTGCTTTGAGGTGACAATGCTACCGCTGTACCACCGC
Source organism: Protopterus annectens (assembly GCF_019279795.1). NCBI lineage: Eukaryota > Metazoa > Chordata > Ceratodontiformes > Protopteridae > Protopterus > Protopterus annectens. The sequence continues at coordinate 584,169,561 of NC_056725.1, forward strand.
GGCTTTTATCAAAAAGTCTGCTCCAAGGTCAGGATGGAGTCTGCACTGTACTTTCTGAAACAGATGCTTAGATAGATTTTGTTCCACAATCCACTTACTTGAATGATATTTCAATTTGTTTTATCACAGTTTACTACTTTATGGTGTATCTGAATGCCTTGACTGTTGCCATATTATTTTCTTACTCCAACAAAAACATGTTTTTTTCAACTTGATTGGTATTGATTTTTCTTGTTTCTTTAGTTTCTGGGACACATTTTTATATGACAAATGTAATCATTCTAAGCAAGCATCATACAGTTGACTGTTCATACAGCATTATGTTTTCTAATAATTATGTTAATAGTGTACAATATTGAGAAACTTTCACTGCCACTCTGTTTCATGAAGTTTTGACCTTTTAATATTTATTTTTGTGTTTGGTTAAAGCATACATCTTATAAAATGCTACTTGCTAAAGGGCCTAACACCTCATATGCCAGTACCAGTGGGTATGTGTGAGGAACACAAAGCTACCTTGTTATTCCATTATTAAGTGCAGCTGTTTCTGTGACCCTGACCCTATGAACACTCTTATCCACATGCATATGTACAAATGTGGCGTGAGACTGGCTGTAGTAGTAAGTGACTTGTGCCAGATGCCCATATCTGTTTTGTATGCAGTGTTCCTGAAGCTGAATGCATGATCCTTTAAGGTAACTATATTGTGATTCACTGCTGTCCGGAACTATTAAGGTTAGCATGATATCAGGAAAACAGTGTAAGTTTTATTGGAGAGGGTTAACAGGAAAACATGCAGTGAGGGTGCTATAGTCTAAAAAACTGAATACACAACTGTATGGCAATTGTGGATTTAGGTATAAGAATATGAAACTAAATACCTGTAATAACTCTGTGATGCTTTCTGTCAGGCACTAGCTATTTTTGGAGGGGCATATGGTGTTAAATAGACACAGCTATGAAAGTCTTTCAAACTGCTACCACAGAAGATGCCTTTTTCTTTCAGTTACAGAGATGATTTTCTTTTATTTTGTGTATTTAGCATGATCAAACTGTTTCATAATGTACAGCTAAAATTAACAGTTACTTGCATGATGGTTAGTGAATATAAAGCATGTAGTAAATACAAACATCTGTTCTACTTGCCTTTTGTGCCACATGCAGACGTATGAATTCCAGGACTGCATCAAGGATGTGCTACTTCTACAGGCTGAGCAGCATTCTGCCATTTCTTGGGAAACATGTGTGCAATTATTAAAACATATGGCCATATTAAATAACAAAAACAGCATTTATTTCAGATTAATTGTGCAACATTGCTGCCATTTCCTGAGAAGCAAATAAATGACCAGTAGAATGCAAGACAGAACTAAAAAAATAAACATTTGTAGAGTGAAAAAACAGACATTATGTAAGTCTTAAGTGCAAACCCAGATCTCTTTTAAAGAAATGTCCCCTTGTACTGGTAAGCCAAGCAGTTAGATAAAAACTTTACAAATACATTGATTAATGGGCTTTAGAGAGGGATGAATCAGGAAAGATATTCATTTCTCTGAAGGTGTGAGAGGTGTAAACGAATATTTTCAGACTTGTATCAGTCTTATAATGCTTTTCAGACAAATATTACCATTTCAGTCAGAACAGCTGGCCTCTGGTAATGAATTTTATAATGACATAGGGGAATAAATTGTCTACTTGTACACACATGCATGGTCATCAAGATGGTAAAGTTGTGTAAGTAAACTTTCCATAACACTAGACGTTTGAATTATCACTGCTACAGTAGCCTTAGTTATATGGGTTATATCGTGCCAAGGATATTACAGTCAGCCAACTTCCAAAGATTCAGGGCACCTTCCACACACCTAAACTGTCAGGCAGATCAAACTGAGCTGACTGAAAGACAAGTTTGGATACCAAGCCCTTCAGATTCTTCCTGCCAACAGAAAGAGGGATGCGTTGCCCTGAAAGGACAATGCTAGGAAGAAGATAAAATAAATAACTACACCCTGGCATAAACAACACACTAAAAATAAAGGTGATGGAGGGAGGGAGGAGCTACTGCAGCAGTGATCATTTGAACATCTGCTGTTATGGTAAGTTCAACTTACACAACTGTACTATGTCATTCATACTGATCACTGCTGCAGTAGCCTTAGCTGTACAGATAATTACCCTAGCTTACTATATTTGGGAGGTGGAAGGAGAAGAGAGCAGGAGCTCCTGGAGAATGGTCCATACAAAGCCTGATCTAGACCCAGAGAAGCAATCAAGCTTTTAGTGCTTTGCAAAAGCATGTATAAAGGACCAAATTGCAGCTTCTAAAATACGTCTAGTATCCAACCCTTTCCAAAAGGCCATAGATGAAGCCAAGGCCATGGCAGAGTGGGCCTTGGCCCTCCCTGCAATAGTTTTGTTGTAGTGAATATAACAAAAGGTAATAGCCTTAGACAACCATTTGGAAGTTGTTTTGACACAGGTTGTCCCTTCTTATTACCTTCACAAGAAATGAACTATTGATCCAAGGATCTGAAAGATTTAGTTCTGCCAAGATAGTACTCGTGCTGTCTGTGGACATCTAAGGTATGGAGCATTCTTCATTCCTCATTTTTGGGTTCAGGAAAGAAAACAGGAAGATGGATAGTTTGCCTTAAAGTAAACTCTGATACCATGTTAGGCTTAAAAGAATTATTAGTTGTCAAAGACACACTGTCTCTGTAGAAAATGAGATAGGGTTTGCACACCAAAAGAGCCTGCAACTCAGATAAACTTCTTGCAGACGTCAGAGCAACTAGTAAAGCTGTTTTCCTCATTAAGAACCTCCAGTCAGCCAAGGTTGACTGGTTTAAATGCCAAAAGCATTAGCTACTCTAAAAAAATGTAATATCCCAAAGATGGGCCACCAATTTTCTTGGAGGCCTCATGCAAAACCCTTTCAAAAGCATTTTGACATGACAAAGCATTGCAAGAGGAGGATCCATGGGCAGACATGCTGAAATGGATGATAAATGAACCCTGATAAATGGGTAAGAAAGTTCATAGGGTAGTAACTCACACAAATACTGTAAAATCAGAGAACAACTAGCCTTGAATGGGTGTTGGTTATGTTGTTGGCACTAATTAGAAAACCTTTTCCTTTTGCTAATATATGATTTTCTAGTAACAGGCTTTCTTGCCTCCATTAGTAACTGCTGCACATCCTCAGAAAACAGCTGACTAAAAGCAATTAAGACCCTATTATTTAGGAGTCAGTTGAAGCTGGTTGGTATTGGAGTATAATAAACACCCCCTGCTCTTGTGTTAGTAGATCCAGTCTGTGATGACACTTGTGGTAATTGCTCCTGCCCATTTCCAAAAGAAAGGAGAATCATGGTTGCCTGGACCAGAAGGGACCCATCACAATGATCTTGGGGATTCCTTTGCAATCTTCAGAACTACTCTGGATATTAGTGGAAAGGGTGAAAAACATGTAGGAGCATTCCTGTGCAAGTAAAAGAAACGGCATCTATTTTCCAGGCCGTCTTACACTGAGTCCTGAAGCAGAATTTTCCAGCTGATTGTTGAGAGAGGAAACAAATAGGTCTCCTTGAGGAACTCCCCACAGATGAATCAAATCTTGGAAGACCTCATGATCTATTTTCCCTCTGTGAGGATGTGCCCTTGTCCTGCTCAGCTTGCCTGCTACACAGTTTTGCTCTGAAAAAATGTAGAAGGCCTGTAGAGTAAGAGTTTGCTGCAAAGCTACATCCCAAGCTAACATGGCTAATCTGCAGAGGGATTGTGACCTGGTTCCCCCTTGTTTGTTGATGTACCACATGACTGTGGTATTGTCTGTAGCAACTTGAACAGGTCCTGGAAGCTAAAAACAATTCAGAGAGTTGAGTGACTTGATCAGGACAAGCATGTCTTTTATATTTATGTACTTGCATCTGTCCTTATTGTCCCACACACCTTGCACTTTTATCCCTCCTGAAACTACTCCTCAAGCAAAGTCCATGGCATCTGTGGTGACTGACTGCTTTGAAACAGGGAGGGAGAAGAGGAGGCCTGTATTTTGGGATATCTGTTGTCTCCACCAAGCAATTTCTCTTTCTCTTCTAAAGATCTCAGCATTGGGATCTAAAAGGACAAGGGGTGTTGGTGCCGGGACCAAAAAGACTTCAGATATTATTGTATCTTTTTAATGAGAAGTCTTGTCAGGGGTATCATTAGAAGCATAGAAGTCATGAGACTCAAAATCCTAAGGTATTCCTTCACAGTGACCAAGTTCTGAGTGAAAAACCCTAGAAATAGATCTAGATATAGACCTATTTTTTCTGTAGAAGAAAATCTCTTTGTATCTAGCTGACATCCCAGAAACACAATCCTGTGAGAAGTCAGGAACAACATTTAAATGTTCTCTTGGAATCCCAGCTTTTGTAAGAGATCTCTCACCCAAGAGAGATTCCAGATACTTTGAAAAAGACTCTGCAGAGATAAGCAAGTCATCAAAATATGGAAAAATGGGGATACCCTGTAGTCTGCAGTGAGCTATAACTGGAGCTAAACACTTTGTGAACACTCTTGGTGCAGTGGATAGTCGAAAGGGGAAGGAAGAGAACTGATAATGTGATCCAGACATACAAAACCTTAAGAAATGTCCTGAAGTCTGGATGAATAAGAATGTGATGATAAACATCTTTTAAATCTAGTGTTACATGAAAATCTGAAAGATGAAGAAGAGTTAACAGGTTGTGAAGTGACTCTCACAAATGGGTTTAGGAAAGAAAGATCTAGAACTGGTCTCAAATCATTTTCTTTCTTTGGCACTAAAACAGCTTTCAATAAAACTCCCTTCCCACCTGGTTCTGTCTCTCCCTAGGATAGCACATGATGAAGAGGAGGCATAAACAAGAGTCTGGTCTGGAGGATTAGGAACCCCCCCCCCCACCTTGAATGGAGGGATTTCCTCTCGGTACCATCATAACCTTCATGAATGTTCTTCAGAACTCATTTGTCTGAAACTATCTGTTCCAGATGAGAAAAGGAAATTCAGACTTTGTGGAAGAAAAAGGGGCTGTAAGGAAGGAATAGGCACAAAGTCTCAAAAACAGTCATTCTGACTTATTTGACTGCCCTTGGTTTTAGAAGCTCTCAGAATTCATCTTGAAAGGTCCTTCCCATTTCTTCTTAAATGTTTGTTTACCTGAATTTCATTGAAGCTGATTATTTTGTTTCTTACCAAAGCTCAGTAAGAATCCCTTGGAAAAGCAAGGCTGAAAACTCTTAGAGATTTCCTGTATAAGCTCAACCCTTTAATGACATTCAGTATCAGAGGGGCCAAAACTAAATCTTTATCCAAAGGAGAATTTAAAATCTCATTTTAACATCATATAGGAGGTTCTGGGAACTCAGCCATGCAAACCTCCTTAAAACAGTGTCAGTGGCCAAAGCCCTTCAAGAAGTATCAAGAGAGTCATACACACACACACACACACACACACACACACACACACACACACACACACACACACACACACACAATCACACACACTGTGTACAATGACTACTGACTTGAAAAATAGAAGAATGTCATTGTTTAAAGCATATTTTCTTCTCACAAGAAGAAACTGCAGACAAAACTTTCCTCATATTTACACAAAAAATCAGGACTAATCTTAACATATGAGCTTGACAATTCAATATTCTGAAAATCAACATTACAGAAATCATACTCACAAACAACCTTCCCATCCTTATCAGAAATAGTAGGACTGAAATTAATTAAGTGGTCAGCAGCAGGATTAACTACAGTTATAGCTACTTAATCAGGTTTAGACAGAGTTTATAAAACTTAAAAGACTGAGGAACTTTATATACAGCCCATCTGCTTCTTTAAGGGCAGCTTGCTGACTGTCAGGAAAATTGTAGACAGTAACACACACACATCCTTCAAAGCTAACAGAAATGGAGGAATGGGTGAAGGTTCTGGAAATTCCTTCTGTAACAGCTTATAGTATTTTCTTAGGGATTGAGAAACTTCAATGTTCTCCCACTGAAAACACTGGCACATTCTAGAAAGAGTCTCATTCATTGGAGTTTGAAAGTTGGATAATTTCAGAGCAATTTTTTATTTTGTCTGACCAGGTTTCAAAGTATTTGCAGTTTTACTGTTGTCAATGGAGACTTCTTCAAAAAGTATTTTGGCTTTGGTATTTGGCTCTGAGCAGTATAAATTCAGGACTCTTGCTATGGATTTGTCTACAGCAGATGAAGAAAAAAATTCTGTAATAGGGTTTTATATTAATTTAGAAAGAGAAAAGCACAGGCAGATAATATGCAACATCAGGTATTCAGATAATATCATTATTGCTACAGGAATTTATATAAAGAGAACTTATTTATTTACCATCTGTTAACCAGGTAAGTAGGCCAGTAAATTTGCTCTTTTCAACCATGACATGGATCACAAGTGTAATAGCCTCATGTTGTGTATCAGCCTCCTGGCTTGATCTTGGTAAGCAATATATCATTGGGGGGAGGATTGCAGTTTCATACTGTGGCCATTAGAAAAAAAAATCTAAGCTATGAAAGAGATGCTTCTCTCCCCATTGTTTATTATTATTATTAGTAGTAGTAGTAGTATGGTTATGGTTATGATTGTGATTGTGATTGTGGTTATGATTGTGATTGTGATTCTGATTGTGATTGTGATTGTGATTGTGATTATGATTATTGTTGTTGTTGTTATTGTTATTACCCAGCTAAATGCAAAGAGAAAAGTAACACAACATCCCATATGGGTAACTAAAATTAATAAAACACACATCCCCTATTATTTCTGTCTGTGGTATTTAACTAACTACTCATAAGACTATACAATCCATCACACTTGTGTTCCATGATCTGTGGTGAGGAAGCCTGTCATACTGAAATGATCCAATCATCTACTGACATTATGAGTTACCTGACGCACCTGAACCATGATCTATGGTAAGGAAGCCTGTTGTATTAAAATGATCGAATCATCTACTGTCATTCTGTTATCTGACACACCTATACTATGATCTATGGGGAGGAAGCCTGTCATACTGAAATGATCCAATCATCTACTGTCATTATGAGTTACCTGACACACCTGTACTATGATCTATGGTGAGGAAACCTGTTGTACTCAAATGATCTAATCATCTTCTGCCATTATGAGTTACCTGACACACCTCTACTTTGATCTATGGTAAGTTAGCCTGTTCTACCGAAATGATCCAATCATCTACTGTCATTATGTGTTACCTGACACACCTGTACCATGATCTATGGTGAGGAAGTCTGTTGTACTGAAATGATCCAATCGTCTACTGTCATTATGAGTTACCTGACACACCTGTACCATGATCTATGGTGAGGAAGCCTGTTGCACTGAAATGATCCAGTCATCTACTGTCACTATGAGTTACCTGACACACCTGTACCATAATCTACGGTGAGGAAGCCTGTTGTACTGAAATGATCCAATCATCTACTGTCATTATGAGTTACCTGACACAACTATAGTGTGATCATTGTACTAGTCACTGCTGCAGGAATTCCTGAAATAAAACAGTGTATCCTTAGCCCTCAGAAGTAGGCAGATGATCTATAAAATGTAAGGAAGCCAAGCCAAAGCAAATCCTGCTCTTCTTCTCCATTGGCTATCCATCTTCCAAGACTAAAAATGTGTTAATGTATGTCCAAGTAGCTGACCTTCAGATACATTAAGTAGTGATAATTTTAAAGAGACTGACTGTTAAAGTTGTTGACTTAGTAGGGGATCTGCTACTCTTCCCATAGATTTAGCATAACATAAGGAGGTACAATCTGAACTGTCTGTCAGGGAGTGGATGGCCTTGTTTACCTTTCATAAATGATGTAGGAAATCATTCAGACCACCCTAATGGTTTAGTCTTTTTGGTGTTGTATCTGAGCGCTCAGTGTTAATAAAAAGTATTTTACATTCCTTCACCCTTGTTCTGTTTAGTAAAAAAAAATAGACAACTGCAGGGACTGGATCAAAAAACTTCAAATACTGCCTTAACCATTATTTTCTGAAGTAGACTCTTTCTGTCTTTGTGCAAACTGAATATGGCTGTTTATAAATTATGATCTTTAGTACAAAAATCATTCTGGCTAATTTGACTACAGCTAAGAAAGTGTTTTTTCAAGTATTTGAAGATAAATAATTTAAATAAGGTATGCGGAACTGGTGGTATGAATAGGAGGAAAAGTAAGTTATCAGTAACAAAGTCAAAGGTTGAAGTCGTGGCTATAAATATAGGGGACTCAAATAAGACCTGATGTGCTGTAGCTGGTAGAGCCAGATCCAGCACTAGGAAACATAGGCAGTAACCTAGGGTCCACTGGCTAGATGGGGCCACTGAACAAGGGGGATGCCACATTTTAATTTTTAATTAAAAAATAAATCACATATTCTTTAGGGGTATTCTTCTTTAAGGATGCCATTGCATCTGTGCATGCAATCCAGATTTACATCCCCGCATGCAGTACACACACCTGCCATTGCTTCTTCCTGCATTTCCACACACATAATTTAAACCCACAGGACGTTTCTGCTACTTCTTCTTCTTCTGTCCATGGAATAAAACTGAAGACAAACAATTGGTTAGCAAGCTGCTTATTCTGTCCACCGAAGACAAAGTGTGTGTGTGTGTGTGTGTGTGTGTGTGTGTGTGTGTGTGTGTGTGTGTGTGTGTGTGTGTGTGTGTGTGGAATGCCCTAGTTAGGGATGGCAGGTTTGTTAATTTGCTCAGGCTCAAATCCTGTACCTTGGTTACAGGAGACAAGACCCTGAATCTTCTACACCAACTACCAGACTGCTCAAAGAATAAAAGTTTCAGTGTATTTTCAAGGAACTGTGAGCCTCGGTGCATTTTCAAGGACTTGTGAGCTCAAGTGCATTGTCTAGGAATTGTGAGCTTTAAGGGGAGATAAGTTTACTACTGCTCATACTAAGTCTGCTTCCAATGTGCAACTGTTTTGTTTAGCAAATGTTCACCATTGTTTGTTCTATAGAATTTGAAAATACAATAGAGAGTTGATTATCCTAACTAATTGGGACCTGGGGTAGTTTGGATAATCAAATTGTTTGAATAATCAAACATATAATTGAACCAGATAAAAAATTTCCAAAATCTTGTTTTTTCTGCATACAGAGAATACACTTTTCAACCATTTAGCGATCCCAGTGGACAATAAAGAATATTTTGTCACATATGAATGGACTACAAGCTCAACAAACACAGACCTCATGATTTTTCCTACCCGAAAACTTTGGAAGGCTATGTCCGGATAATTGATGTTTTGGATAATCAACGTTCGGATAATCAACTCTCTACTGTAGTGATAATAGAACAGCAGGTAGCATACTTGCTTTTGATACAGAAGCCTGTGGGTTCTACTTCCACACCATGTAAATGTAAATGGATGACTGATATTGTGGAGTACTGTAAGAGACACGGGGTTGCTACAGTCCTGAATGTGTCCTCCTGTGGATGAGATTCCTAGTAACTATGAACCTGTTGTAAGTTTGCTATCCATTCCCTATTACCAGGTTGGCATTTTTTGTTTTTTAATGTAATGTAGGCAATTTATTCTTCAAGGGCAGCAGGCACTGAATTTGTAGATGAAACACTGAACTATAAAGTTGTTTGCCAGCAGCAACCTCTTCATGAGTTTCATATCTCTTTAATGTGGAATTATTCAGATGACTTTTACTTCTGCAGATATTGTGCATATTGACAGATATGGGTGAATTGTAATGACAGAACTTTAAGTTGGCTTTTATGGTTGAAATATTCTGAAATGGGCAGTTTTGTCACTGTTGTTTCATACATTTTGTTTCATTGCTTACTGGAAAATGTTCAAAACTATAAATTAGGAAGGTGAATCAAGAAAACTCATGCTCATCACCACTTGATATCTTTGCTCTCTCCCTTGACATGTAGCAGCATAATGCAGACAACACAGACCAACACTGGCTGCTTCTAACCTGACTGCTGGGTTCCACTAGACAGTTAGAAAAATGTAGGATAATTCATGTCATAGTGAGGGACCTTTATAACCACCGAGCTCAAATGTGAATATTTTTTTCCAAATTTTTAGGACTATAACCCCAACCATATATAGTATGTAACATAGATATGATCTCTCATCACTCCTGGGCAAGTTATATCACTTAAAAGATGATATTCTGAGTTCACATAAATCCAAGGTAATATAATGAAAGCAGTGTACTATTAGACCTTTATTGCTGTTCATATGTAATCTGATGAAGACATAGCACATAATCTTATAGACTATTATAGGTCACTTTATTTAGTAATGCCAAAAAATATAGCTGTATAAAGATTAATAACCAGTATCACTGTCCAGTGTAAATCAAGATTAATGTAAAAATGTAGTTCTAATGACCTATATTTACCTAAAACTTGCATTTACACATTTACTGGGGCTTCATCTATTAGAAGTCAAGAATGACAGTGTGGGCATTAGTTTTCTCACTCTGTGATGTTAGATGACTCTGTGAACTGTATAAATGTGATGTATCAGTTGCCAGAAGTTGCACGCATGCATTATGAAATTTAATACCTTTGCACCGTAAATCTAATAGTCATACCTCTAACACACAGTTTGCTGCTTTTATCTTTGCTGATAAACAGTTACTTCCCACAGATTACTTTCCTTCTATCGGGGAAGCATAACCTATTTCTTTTGAGACATATTATGCAGATTAACATAGTAGTGTAGCAGTAGAATAATGACTTTCCATTCACTAACCTACTGGGTACTGCAGCAAGCTTCCCTCTCCCTTTCTATATCTGAGGGTATGCCTTATAAAATGTCCATAGCTTTTATCCAACAATATACTGTCAGTGCAGTGATGGCTTCCACAAATGGAGTCTTCTCATCTTTATTCTCATTAAACAGAACTGCTCATTAGAGTAAACAGAACTCCAAGTAAGACTTCACAGTTTGGAGGAATTGCCCCACCTGTGTACTAGAATATGATGTACTTCTGCTAGTCCTACTGTCTCCTACAGCTGACCTACCCCACCAGCAACACCTCCTCCATCATTTATGCACTCTGGGCTTGGAATCACATACAGTGCAAGGGGCTGTATAACCACAGTGTGCAATTACATCAGCTAATAAAGTCAACAAATGTCTTCTGCTTCTACCTTAATTTGCAATAATTGTTATTGAGGTATGTGAAGCTCTTACTGTATTCAGTGCAGCAAAATTTATAGACCTTCTTTGCACTCAATACATTCTATATCTTTAGCTTACCAAAGTACTGTATGCTAAACTCAAGTGGAGTTCCTGTATTTTCTTCCTATATGTTTGGCTCCTCTAATCACTTTAATAGTCATGAACAGTAAAGGCCTTTCCTACAATCCTGTATGGTTTGATCATGGTACAATTATGGCTGCTTATAGTCATTAAATGTGAAGTCTCTACCTTTCAGCAGGAAGACAATGGCCAAGGCAAACATGACTGATGTCTAATTGTTTTAACTAAGCAGTCACATGGTAACTGAACTACCAAAATGGACACCATGATATCTTTTTGCAGACTGCCTCCTCTGCCTCCTTGCCTCAGTAATGGCATTTTTGTTTGTGAGCAGCAGTGAAATACTTGCCCTGCAGTCCAGTTTCCCAAAGTATCTCCCCCGATATGTTGGCTAAGGGCTGTTTTGTAATAAAGAGGATGATACTGCTAAAAATAAAATGCACTAGGTTGCTAATAACGTCCCACTTCACACTCCTCCTTCCCCGCCCAAACAACATCTCTTCCCAAGCTAATTTGAATGCCCTTACTTTCTGCTTTTACATTATCACAAAAATATCAGTCAGGAAACTGCTTAGCAAACCAGATGAAATTTAAGGCCAGCTTGAAGCCATATGGCATTCAATCATCCTTCCTTACTTGGTAGCTCTATTTATTTCTATGCCACTCTCACACATTTAAACTGTCCCTTACAAACATTGTGCATCCCCCAAGTTAAAATCTACAGTCATAATACCCACCCCAAACCTTCAGCACTTTCCTCTTCTCGGTGCTTTAGATCCATGTTCGTTCTCTGCCCATTCCTAGAGATTTGAGAAAATTCTATTTAAGCATATATGAAAAAATACAGTATCATATACGTTGGTTTCAAAATTGCCAATGATATACTCATCACAATTTACACAGTCACGATGTATGATTTACTGAGTTGTTGAGAACAGCTAACATCCAGGAGGCAAGGCATCTTTACTGATCTACAGAGGACTTTCAAGACTCTGTGTGTGTGTGTGTGTGTGTGTGTGTGTGTGTGTGTGTGTGTGTGTGTGTGTGTGTGTGTGTGTGTGTGTGTGTGTGTGTGTGTTTTGTTTGTGTGTGTGTGTGTGTGTGTGTGTGTGTGTGTGTTTGTGTGTGTGTGTGTGTGTGTGTGTTTTGTTTGTGTGTGTGTGTGTGTGTGTGTGTGTGTGTGTGTGTGTGTGTGTGTGTGTGTGTGTGTGTGTGTGTGTGTGTGTGTGTGTGTGTGTGTGTGTGTGTATTTATATATATATATATATATATATATATATATATATATATATATATATATATATATATATAGATATGCACACACACCGACAATTTCCCAGCACTCGCTCGCACCTCAGTACTAGTTCTGTAGTGAAAAACATACACTACTGAAAAAACAGCAGCAGGATCAGTACAGAATCATCAGTTTATTGCAAAATGCAAATATTCCACATGGACAGCCTCAGTAATAAGGCTAACAGCAAACTGGTTTCACCATATAGACGTCCTCAGTGCAAACTATTTTGCACTGAGGATGCCTATATGGTGAAACCGGTTTGCTGATTTGATGACTCTGTACTGATCCTGCTGCTGTTTTTTCAGTAGTGTATGTTTTTCACTACAGAACTAGTACTGAGGTGTGAGCAAGTGCTGGGAAATTGTTGGTGTTACTACTTCTTGTCCGTGCACAGCTACAGCATCCAGGTTGCCTTTGGTTCATGCTCCAGCTGAGTGGAATATATATATATATTTATGGGGTTGTGTATGTTTTTTCTATGGAACCCACGTGTTAATATGCAAGCTGCACTACACTGATTTTAATGTATTTTCAGAATCAGTTGGTGAAAAGCTAATAGGGTTAGCCATCCAGTGGCATTGACAGATGAAGTCCTGGTTACTGCCAAGGTGACCTAATTAGTGACTCAGACAATTACTGGCAGGGCAGATGAGCAATGCCAATGTTCGATGAGCAGGGAAGTGGTTCCCAGATGGCTACGTCTGCCTCTCAGGTTTTGTGAGATGGGGCTGGAGTCCCACAAAATATCAAGAACAGGGTCCAGTTTATGGAGAAGTGTGCACTGTGACTGCCCAAGCTGGTATCGGTAGCTCCTGTTCTGCAAGTGAAGGTGCACATCTGCACAGATGTGATAGCAACATTGGCAGTGCCTGCAGTGATGTGGGTGAGCATGCCACTGACACGGGGAGGGGTTAGGGGCATAACAGAAAACATCTATCATTGCTGGGATGTCAGTGAGAGTACAAGTGCCACTCAGTGTCTGCTTGGATGATGCCAACTATACAGGCTCTTGACCTGGATAGTCCTCACCACGGGGAAAAGAATCAGCCCCTGCACTATTGGAGAAGGTTAATGGCCAGCACGCAGAGGGGAGAAAAAGAAAGAGAATAATACAAAATAGGCCTCTGCTGCTTATTATGGTTCCATTAATTGTGCAAGACTACAGTGCACTGTAGGATTTTCACTTTTCCCAACTGTTGTGTTACAATAGAATTGGCATACATAAGTTTGGTGGGTTAGTGCAAGGTAACAGACAGAGTTTTTTTCTCCTGCAAAAACACCTTTTTTATGTCCTTGCTCTTTAGGAGTTATTTTTTTCTTGATACAAACTAACACAAGTAAGGCTACAATGTATTCACCAAAACAAAACTTTTTATTAAATCTTTCACTAAGTGTCTGAAAACAGTTTGAAAAAGAATTAGCTAATTATTGTAATACTCCATACTTATTAATTTAACATCAAAAGTACTATATCTTTGCCACTGGGACCATGTCTTCAACCAGCCCCCTACCCACCACCCCACCCCACCTGATCAATAAATGAAACAAAATGAAATTAAATAAATAAGCAATAATGCCTAACAAAGTTGATGTTATAGGGAAATGATGTGGCCTGATGCAGCAATAGGAAAAGTGAAATGTAGGAAGACTTCTGACTGGACCTTTGAAATTTTGCACTTTACTTTATAGTGATATAAGCTACACAAAGGTCTTATTTGTGTGTTACTTGGCAATGTTGAAACTTCCTTCTGGTTGCTCTTGCAGCAAGTATAAAATATGCTAAGAAATAATATCTTACTATATGTAATTATAAGCACAGAATATACAAGATATGCTATACTTATTTTTATTTATTTTTATTTTACATTTGTTTGCCAGGATAGTCCGACTGGACACAGGTCCATTTACAGCGGACACCTGTGAAGAAATGCTCCACAATTAGATTAATATCAACATGGTAATACAAACAATAATATAACAGTGATAATTTAGGTAAGTACAGACATAAAAAGTCTCATACAATCCAGTCTAAACAATAAACAATACATCAGCAGTTGTTGTTGTTGTTGTTGTTGTTGTGTCTTTCGGCTTTTCCCGGTTAGGGGTCGCCACAGCGGAACTCCGGTCCGCTAATTATTGGTAGTTGATCTTTACGTGCCGAGTTACCAGCCCTAGTGCACAACCTTCAATGAAGGTACGCAGCAGTAAGTGAGTAAATTTACAAAGATAGTCTCATACATCAAAGCTTTAGCATTGGATTGGTGAGATAGGATAAAAGAATAAAAAAAAATCATATGATTAGACATGACATATTATTCACTTTCAAGTTGACAGTAAGATACCCAACTGTAGCATATATACAGTAGAGATAGCAAGAAGGAAGTTGTAAAGTGTGCTGAGATTGTGAGATCCATGTGATGCATGGACATAGCCATGTATTCATAAGATGTGATTTGACAGCATTTTTGAAAAGTGTGTTAGTGGGGGCAGAGGTCAGAGAAGGGGGGAGGTTATTCTAGGATCTAGCTGTGGCATGAGAAAAAAGGGCTTTCCCTGAGTTGTTGTTAGCTTTAGAGATGCGTAGGAGGGATTTCTCAGTAGATCGGAGAGGACAATTAGTTCTGTATGGAGAGAGTAACTGGCTTAGTGCTGGGGTTTTCTCAGGATGTCTAACAATATTAAAGGCAATGACTAGCTGGTGGTAATTTAGTAGCTGGGGAAGTTCAAACCACTGTAGTTCTCTTAGAGATTGACAGTGATGGGTTCTAAAGGTGGAGTTGTTCGCAAACTTGGCAATTTTTATTGTAATATGATTCAGGTCTGGTGAGATCAAGTTTTCTGACTTGGGTAAGAATTGCCGGGGCATACATTAGAGTGGAGAGTAGTTGGGTTTGGGCTAGAGTGATCCGTGCCTGTTCTGAGAGGAATTGTTTATGCCTATATAGGGTTCCCATTTTTTGTGGACCTTTTTTATGGTTTGTGAGATATGGACATCGAAGAATAGGTTATTGTCAATTTCTATACCGAGGAGTTTGGTATGCTCAGAGGGAGATATGATGGTACCATTTTTGGAAGAGACTGAAAAGGATAGGGGGGTAGGTATAGAGTTGTTCGTGGTGAAAAGTAGCATTTTTTTCTTATTGGTGTTTAGGATTAATTGGATATCAGTAATCCACCTTTCTACAGAACTAAAAGATTCTTGTGTGAGTTGTTGTAGAGTGGAAAGTGATAGAGCAGAGCAGATGAGTCAAACTGTCAGCATACTGTATAAGGGAGGCATATTGGGTGGAGGTGTGTAGATTGTTGGTAAATATGGAGAAGAGTAGTGGGCCTAAAATTGAGCCTCATGGTACACCTATCGTAGCTGGGAGTAAAGGAGATTGTATGCCTTGTCATTGAACTGATTGCTGCCTATGTGACAGATAGCTTTTAAACCAGGCAATAGTGGAAGGGGCAAAGGATAGGGAGGCCAGGGAGTCTAGAAGTTTGGAGTGCGAGACCATATCAAATGCTTTTGAGAGATCTAAAAATATTGCAGAAACAAAATTATTGTTATTTCTGTGAAGGCTGACCTGGTTGGTGAAAGAGAGGAGAGCAGTTGTGCTGCGATTTTGCCAGAAGCCATGTTGAGTGGAGGAGAGAAGATTGTGTGTGTTTAGGAATTTCATGACTTGAGAGTGAATACATTTCTCAAGCAGTTTAGATAAGTGGGATAGAAAGGCAATAGGATGATAGTTTAAGAATTCATAAAAATTGCAACCTTTATGAAGTGGTATAATATATGAAACTTTCCAGAGTTGGGGGATGTAGGCTTCCTGTATGGAGGGGGTTGATGAGGATAGAAACTGGGTAAGTTAGGGATTCAGCAGCAATTTTTAGGAAGTTGGCTGGTAGACTGTCAGCTGCAAGGGTGGTTGGCTTTAATTTTAGGAGGAGTTTTTTAATAGTGGAAGTGGGAACTGGTGAGAGAGCAAAGGAGGGGATATTGTTGGTGCATTTGGTAAGCATATGTGTATGGTTGTTATTAGATAGCTGGGAGGATAGAGTTAGGATGGATTCTGTAAAACAGTGATTAAATTGGGATGCTATGTCTTTGGTATTGTTGTCTGAGGAGAGGGCTAGAGTGGTAATTTTTCCTGGTTTCAGAAGGGAGTTGATAGCATGCCAAAACTTTTGGGGGTCTTTTGAGTGTTTGTTTTGGATCCCGAGGAAACATTTCTTTTTGTCTTGTTTGGTTTGTTTCTTGGCTTGATTTCTGAGTTGTTGGAAATTTTATTTGGTTATACTAGTGTTATCCCTTTTCCGGATTTTCCAAGCTTTATCTCTAGACTTTGGTAAGGCTCTTATGTCCCTACTTAGCCATGGTGCATAGTTTGCCTTGACTCTGATTTTTCTAATGAGTGCAACTTTGTTGAGGACATTTAAGAGAGTACTATTAAAGTATTCTATGGCTTGGTCTAAACCTAGCATTAGTAGTGGTTTCCAGTTAGTTTGTTTTAGAGTAGAGTTTAGCTCCTGTATGTTTAGTTTACGGTCATCTCTAACTTGTCTAAAGGTTATGGGCTTGGGTATGTTGGTGCATTTGCATTGGAGAAAAGTGGGGAGATGGTCACTGAGACCATCTGGTAGACAACCTGTCTGGTAGTTTTGTTTGGGGCAATTGACTAGTGTCCAATATAGAATGGATTGTTTATGTTTTTTTTATCAACTGTAGTAGGTTTTTGAATGAGTTGTGAAAAACCAAAGAGATTAATATGATTAGTGGGGTTGTTAGAATTACAGGCTATCCAGTCGGTGTTTAGATCACCTAGTAAGATAGTTTCTTGTTTCAGATTCTCTGAGGTCCTCAGGAAATATTTCTTCAGTAGTAGGGAAGTTGTTTCCTGGGGGAATATAACAGCAAAGAATATTATTTTTTTTGCTATTGTTTAAGTATAGAATTATACCTAAGATTTCGGCATTTTGAAACTTGGGAATTAGGATTTGTAGAGGTTTCATTTTGAAGTTATTTTTAAAAAAAAATTGCAATTCCACCTCCCTTTTTGTCTATTCTATCTAGTCTTAAGTTTTGGGTGTTAGGTTTTAGCCATTTCTCAGTGATTGTTATTATGTCTGCGGAGTAGTGGGTTATAAATGCATGCAGGTCAGGAAGCTTATTGAATATGCTCCTGGTGTTGATGTTGAGAATTAGCAGGTCAGAGTTTTGTTTGTTTGAGGGTGGGGTATTAAGTGGACCTGGATTGGGTGTATGTAACCTGATATAAGTAGGTGCTTTGTGATCAGTAGTATGTGTTTAATTGTAAGTGGTATTTCTAAGTTGGATCTGAATGATATTTTAGTAGTATAAAATGTAGTTATGTGGAATTTATGTATGTGTAGTAGTGAGCTATCTCTAAATAGTGTGGGACCAATAGGAAAGTTTATGTGTGAGTTTGTCTTTATGGAACTATGTGTAGTATGGAATAAAATGTTTTCCAGTGGCGTGTTTGTTTGTATACAAGTGATGTTTGTTAGATATGTGAGGCTTAGGAAGAGAAATCCTAAGGTGATTTGTGTTTTTTGTGGGAGTAGGAGATTGTTGTAAGTGTTGCTATGGTTTATAAGTCGAGGTAGATGTAAAAGTATGGCTAGTTGCTGCTTTGTGATTGTTTAAGGCAAGGAGCTAGATAGTGGCTGTGGATTGTTTTAAGGAGTAGAGGTTACTGATTGGTTTAACGTGTGGTCAGGTGATAAGGGGTTAGAATAAAAGTAGGAGTAGTGGGGGCAGTTGAGAATTGAGGGCAGGGTATGGGAGCGGAGTGAGCAGTAGGCTAATGGAGTGGGGCCAACCAGACCGCAAGAGTGCAGATACAATCTGAATGCAGGGTGTGGGCAGAACAGTGAGAATGAGAAATGAATGGGTGTAAGTATATTACAAGTTCCCTACCAAATTATCTTGTAACTTTGTTTCTTTTTTCTTTTGTTTGTCTTTTAGCGTAGAAGTATAGTTAATGAATCTATTAGATTATTAATTCAATCAAAATGGCTGTAACATAATTCCAGAGTACAATGGTATCAGTTGATGCAAAAAACAGAAAAATAGCACTTAACTTGCAGTGAGCACACTTCACAGAGAGGGGAGATGACTGCAGAAGAGAAGTATGTGTGTTTTAAAGATGGTGCCGTTATCAGGCCCTTATATAACGTCTGTCCTATGCGTTCTTAGTGAGGGAGGAGGGTAGGGACTAATTGCAGGAGGAGTCCTTTTGGAGTGATTGACAGGTCTCACAGCCAGATTCTGGAGGATGAGCAATTCAAACAAAAACAATCAATTGACTCAAACTGCAGGTGAGTGATATGGTGAGAGTACCAAGAGAATAGATGAACTGCAGGTAAGTAAATGGCAGTACGGTTCAAGGGGGGGAACTAAAGTAGCACACGTTATTTATTTGTGGTGTTACTAATTCTGGGGTAGTGCAGTTTAGTTTGGAAGTGGATAGCCATTGCCATACAAAAATAGTCTAATATTGACTGGTCACAGATGAAACTGGGGAAAAAGGCACAGTTGGATGTAAAAGCCGTAGATAAAAATTAAAAACTTTGGCTTGCAACTCTGAGAGAGAGGTACAGTATCCAGCAGTGTGTCATCAACTAGTGTCTGAAATGGGTCTTACAAGATTGGAGTTAGAAAAACTGGGCTAGCCTGACAGGCCTCTGCAAGTGTGCATGCTTTAAACAACAAAAAACTCAGTATATAAAGGCATTAACAATAATTCTATGTTGAATGTTAAGACATACATTGCTTTTAATATGAAGAAAAGTCTTGATTGTAGAGAAGCCTTTTTAATATTTCCCTGGAATTGCACTTAAACTCAGCAATAGTATTTATTCAAGTTTGGAGGGTTGGGGGTGCACCTGCGGCCTAAGATGTTTAAACAGCTGTAATGGAGAAAACAAAAAGTAATTAGGAGACAACAGGTTTACAAGGCATAGAGCATTACAGACTGTTAGTAGCAGGCAGGAAGGATATGTGGGGGGGGGGAGTAGTTGGTAGCCAGAACAGAATTCAGCTAACAGGCTAGTGAGGGAGCGGACAGCAGGGGGGTAGGAACAGGTTAGGCAAGTAGTTACAGGGAGAAAGAACAGTCAGAAAGTGCATACCAAAACATAGAAATGTAATTATACTAGAATACACTCTGGCTAGGCTTATAAATGCCCTCAGGCAGATAGCCTAGTTCCCACCTATGAACCTATACAGGAAATACACCCCTGGGATCACTTCATTGGCTCTGCTTGACAGAGGCTCAGTTAATTAATCAATGGGGTGGTGAAAGCCAACACGCTCTGGCTAGGCTAATAAATGCCCTCGGGCAGATAGCCTAGTACCTACCTATGAACCTATGAACCAGTAAATAACTGTATCTACTGTATTCAATTTAATGTATACAAATGTAGGGATATGACAGATTTAGGGTATGTTAGCAGTCTGTCTTGTTTAATGATCTGGCCTATTTTAAATATGAACTGTCATAGTATGACAATAGTCAAATTAACTTTCGATCTGCAACAGATCAAAGTCTTGAAGATGGTTGGTACACTGGATCACAGATAAAGTTATGGGGCTGGTGAGAAGCAATACAGTGGTGTGATTCTACTTTTATGTAGTCTGTGTCTCCTGCTCTTGCTTTTATGAGGCTTTATGTAGTATTGTTGGTTCAAAGATTCTGCAGCTTTTAAACTTTTACAAAGGCCATTTGTTGAAACAAATATTAATGAATGCAGCTTGTCTCTTGTCTGGGTCATGACTGAAAAGGGATCATGAGCCAATTTATCCAACAAATTAAATGTAAATTAAAAAAATACATAATTTTTTCATGTAACATCCAAGAAAACAACCTCTATACAATGTTCAGGCACTCCATACTATGTAATGAACACATATATGGCTGTAGGGTAATCTTACTTATCTCTGTACACATGACCTTTCCCTTGTGTCGGTAAGTTAATTAGCAATTAAATCAGTACTAATGAACACACCGAAGGTCAGTGCATCGTACTGTCAGAGTCCTGGTGATCATCTCATTAAAAGACTATCTTTACTTTTGCATCCTGCTTTGCTTCACTGTATTTTGCTTTACACTGCCCTCAGCTGTGCAAATAAATTACAATTCAGGCCTGTTTATTCTGCAGTGCAGGTTTTCCTCTAGTAGGGAACATTCTGTACAATTGTTCATCTTCGTGATGTTCATAACACTTGACAGGCAGATGACCTAGACATCCCATTCCTGTCATGTAAGGGTTGGCCTGACTTGGGGTTATCAACTGTTGAATTAGTTATATTTTTGAAACTCTTTCTCCTTAAATTTAACAGTTTTCCCATGTTTCAAATGCTATTTGGTGTAACCTTTTTGCTTCAGAATAGCTTTTTACCTAGGCTTGCTACTTCCCCTCTGGTTTTGGGAGCATCTAGGTTTGGCCACCCTCACATTGGGTAATGTCTGCTGAAAGGATTCCTTGATCAACAGTTCCACTGCATGATCAGTTGATTAGATTAGGTACCTGTGATCTTCTGTATTTTGATTTGAGACAGTTCATGCATGATTATGAATACACTAACTGCGGTATTTAACATGAGCTGAACAGAGATCTCGGTCATTCATTTAATATAGTTACTGGTGAGTTAGGCAGGAAGTTTATTATTATTATTAGTAGTAGTAGTATTAGTATTATTATTTCTCCTGTTTGTTGATGGAATAAGCCCACTGGACACAATTTTCCCTTTTTAGAGGAGCAGTCTAGGAACACTACCCGGTCATGTGACTTAATTAAAGCCACACAGCAAACAAATGAAGGTAGAAAAAACAATCAAACCCTGCAACTTTGCACAGAAAGCAGCTCATTAACAGCTCATAGCTTTATTCCACTCACTAACTGCCATACAAAAGCAGGGGCACTCCATTAACCAGGAAAGGAACCATGGTCTCCTGTGTGGGAGGCAATAATTCACCCACTGAACCACTAGTGCACATCTTCATGTACCACTTCTGTCATTCTTTGGTGAGCAATTAGACGACCAGGTTGATCCATTCAGTGGCTGGTCATCTGTTCTTCCAGCCGTCCCTCATAAAGTGACCAGTCCACATTGTCTGTTTGAGTATTAAGCATCTGGTGGGAGATATCCTTCCAGGTGACTTGCAGACTAGTACTCCTGTAGCAAGCTGTCAGGACAAGACATCATTACATTTATTTGCCTTTGTTATTTCCAGCATAGTCTGTTAGACAGCATTTTGGCTCTTATTAAGTTGCAGTTTGTGTCAAGTCATTTTCAGACAACGTGTTGCAGTGGTATCCAAAAGCATCATTTCCAGTGCCAAATATCTAACAAGGTTGGCACCTGATGTCTGGGTATCAGCAGCTTCATACACTTCACATTCTAGGCTTCTGAACATATTGCACGCAGGCAAAGTGTCACTGGTCAGCCAAAATGCTTAAATGTTTTTTTTTTTTTTGTTTTGTTTTGTTTTTTTATCTTCATACATTCTAATTTCTTCAAAAACTAAACCTGAGTTGCTTTCACTCAGAGCAAAAGGTGAAATGCATAAATCAGAATACTAATTCCAACATCCATTGAATCAATTCACTCTCATTTAGCTTCTTCTGACTTTACTCAGATAAATCATCAGTACAAGTATCCATATGCTTCTGTCTCTGTTTAGTTATAAATATTAGTTTCAAGAAAAGTACCTAAAAAACACTTGATCTCTTGTGCCAAGGTCTGAGATACCAAGAAACTTCCACAAGGCGTCTCAGTTTTTAGTGTTGATTTTAAGTTACACAAAATCATTTCTTTGACTGCTTTTCTGATGTACTATGGCGTCTTCTCCTTGTTCGTAACTTTACACCAACTCTTCATCTCATACCACTGCAGTCTATTTTATCAGTACTCTGACTAGCAGGCCGACATAGAGAGATGCCCCCTCCATACAGACACACACACACACAAACAAACAAGCAATTTGTAATGTATTAACCAGGTAAATCCACTTGGTGCATGCCTCTTTTCAGAATTCAGGCCCTTACTAATGAACACATTGAAGGGGGAGCTGTCCAGTTAAGTAACTTTTCTCAGAGTCACACAGTAGGCAAACAGAGACTGATGAAATGAAACTCTGGACTATATTAACATCTCAGAGCCTTAATCTCCTGAGCTAACTGCTTTAACTGGGTCAGATACTGTTGAGCACCACATATTATTTTCACAATTTGTCCTTTTGTTGTACAATGAAAGACCAGAGTTTTTATTTTGTGATGATTTTGTTTTCTTCATCTCTTACACTTTTTTTCTGCAATCAAAATGTTATCAGTATTTCATCCCATCTCCTGGACATTAACATTTTTGAAACCATGAAGTTTTATCATTGAATAACAATACTCCCCTGCTTTACTTAGTTTTTTTCAGAGAATACTGACCTAGAGGTATATCACTATCAATCAAATTAACATTTTTTTTTACTTTCCCCCATAATCCCTTTCTCTGCGTAGTTTCATCCCTGGAGTTTGGTATATTAAGTAAGGTGGCACCGATGCAGGTTTATTTATCTATGTATTTTTTATATTAACTAAGGAGGGACAGGGTTCTGCCCCCAAGACACCAGGACAAAAGAAAAGTGTCATCAGGTCACAACTGTCAATCATCAGCAGGAACTCCAACCTACACATCTATAACTTTGCCCCTGTTATTTTAATACTAAACCCTGTATACCTCTCAACTGTCCAGATTTTCACAGAATGTCCAGATTTTTGCCTTATAGTTTTGACTTTTTCCCCATAAAATGTGCTGTTTTCTAGCAAATCACTGACGATTGAAGTCACTAAATAATTACATCCATTTGAGTTTCAGACTTCTTATGTTTCAGAAAATGAATCCTAATGTAAATAATGCATTCTAGCAACTTTCTAAATTTATAAGAGCAATATTTAAAATCTGACCCTTTTTGGGATCTTTGACCCCCCCCCCCTATTATTTTAGACTTTGTCCAGATTCCTTACACCAAGAGGTTGACAGGTATGAAAACCTCTAATGCCTAATCATTTTTTTACAGCAAACTGTGCATTTAACCATAACTAGACCTTCATGGTGCCCTTCCTATTGGTTGTGTTTGCATTTCATTTTTGTATACCTGCCCCAGACTAAAATTACCTGTTTGTTATAGCTCACATTTCCTTACCATTTAATAGAGTAGTTTTGAAAGCCTGTCCTACCTCTGCTTTCTGCCTCCCAAGCCTGTTAACCACTAAAATGCAAACTCAAAGGTTGCCTTTTTCTTATGTTAAGAGTTACCCATTGTGCTTCAGTTCTTTCATTTAACTACTGAGAATTGTTTTTTTATTTCTTCTTTTGGTACTTACCTATTATCTCAACCAGATTTTTGCGATAATACTGCTTGCTTCCCCGTGTGTGAATCTAACCAGAATTGTATGCAGAATCCCACAGGCAATGTTATCTTTAAAAAAAAACACGTTGTCAAGGTAGGAACATTGTAGTATTTGAAAAATGACTGTTTGTTTGCACCTATGCCATTTCCTGACATCATGTCAGTCATACTACGTTTCCAAGTCCTGTTGTGTGTGCACACAACACAGCAGAAGTATGTGAAATGGATAAATTACTCTGAATCACAATCACAGCGCAATCTCACTGATTGTAAACAGTTTTGAACAAACTACTGTGTTTCTTTGTGGCTTGGTCAAAAGCCGATCCCAAAAAGACAAATTGACAGCAAAGATACGTTCTCCTTTCAAGCGATGACAATTTGTGGCCAGATGCAAAGCGCCACATCTGCAGCATATTGTCTTCCCCAGAACTAGCAGTCCAAAAGGGGTGAAAAGCAACTGACAGTTCCCACACCATCCAAAAAGGGGGGAAACGCGACATCTATAGATGTGATTTATTTATCATTAAACACACATCATGGAGGATAACAGTTGGGGGGGTGGGGGCTGACACTGCTGTTTCACAACCAACTTCCAGAGCCAGCCAGCCAGTACATGCTGCTTGGGTCGTCTCAACTCTGATTTGCAGGACAGTGCAAAAAGACTGGCAGGTTATACTGTAAACTGTCCCAAATCATGACATTAAGGACAAAGACTTGTTTGTCCATAATGTCAAGAATTATCAGAGATTTGGAAGCTGACTGCGAGAGAATCGCACAAATCTGGTATGTATGACCATTCTTTGAGGGCACTGGCTGACAAAGATTGTTCAGTGGGCAGCCTTGCCAAGAAGAGACTCGCTACCAGTAAAGAGCACAAAGAAACAGTATGTTTAGTAGTTTTTTTTTTTTTTTTGTAGTTTTGTTAAAGAAAACATATTGTTTTCCATTTCAACCAGGTAAACAGACATATTTACTGATTGGGAAGCAAGTCGTATTATCGCAAAAATCTGGTTGCGATAATACGTAAGTACCCTTCTTTTGTCTATGCATACACCATTTTTCCTCTTCCGTCACCCTTATCTTTCCTGAAAACAAAAGACTTTTGTTAGGTGCCTCTTTGTCCCTGTCATTGCATAAGTCTACATCTGTTATATCTCTTTAGGACAGGGAAATAATTTTATGGACATATCATATTCACTGACAAATGCTCTGAATTATGTGTTTTTCACTGTTTTGACATGATTGTTAAAATTATGTTTTGCCTGTATTGGTTTATATTGCTTTTAAATGTTACTTTGCCATGTCAATACTATTATTCTCAACCTGTATTTTCTAGGCCCACCTGAACTTTATATACCAGAGGCTCTGTGGATGTAATCTTTAGAGACTGCAGGCCTCATATGGAATAACTCAAGAGCTTCTTCATCAACAACTGTCATGGTTATAATTTTTTAAATCTGCAGCAGGTTTATTCAGAGCAGCTGTACCTCTCTCAACAGCAAGTACCATATAGTCACAAGAATGTATTTTGGAAACAAAACAGAGTTGTTCCACTAATGACCTTATGATATCTACCTTAGCTGTTACACATGGGTATCGTTTTAGAAACATCTGTGATCATAATACAAGTAACTAAAGCCCCCTTGTACCTTCTTCAGCAACAGTTCACAAATTCAAATGATAACTAGTCAGCACAATTTTATATATTTTTTTTGTTATTATCTGTCAGATTACAAGATTTAAAGAGACTTTTTCAGCCATGACTTGAGTAAAGATATACTAGATAACAAAACATAGATTCAGTTTTCAGTGATCTGGGAACACATGTTGACAGTAACCTGACCTTTGACCACCATGTGTCTACTGTGATGAGAAAATCATTCTAGGTTGTACAACTTATAAGTATTGGCATGGAGTCCAGGTCCAAGGATGTCATTTTTCCACTGTACTCAGTTCTCATCAGACCAAACATTAAGTACAATGCACCCTTGAAACAGCTTGAGAGCATACAAGACATCCTTTGATCCCACTCTGATGGATTTGTTACAAATCTGCAAAACAAATAGCATCATAAATACCAATTCTAAGAACCTAAAACTCACCTATGACACAAACAGGACATGCTGAAGGGTCAGCTATGTGCCTCAAAGAATATTCCTTATCTGGAACATCCTTCGCATCCATGTGAAGCATAACTTGAACCAATGGATAGGAAATGCCAAATTTATTCCTGGTTTGGCACATCTATGTCCCTAATGGACAGGGGCTGCCTGTGAACAATTAATGTGTACATGACTCTGTTGTAACCATAAAATTCCTTTGGGTATTGACACATAGCTTATCAGCAATATTTTGATAAATTTGTGGTAAGCTTGGCTTGGCTTAAAATGGCTCTTGGGCTGATAGCCTAGTAACCACCTATGAACTGATGAAAAAATGTAAATGACATGCAACTTAAAAACTAAGAGATAAAATAAACAAAACGTCCTAAATTAACGAAGCATGAAAAGTAACAGACATCGATCCAAATGTAAAACGCACAAACTAATGGCAGTCGTGTAATCCAGTCACATCTTCTGCTGAATGATGTAAAACAGCAAACTAAGAACACAACACAGTCAGATTACAGTACAGCGAAAATAAATTTTTTGGTACACAAATATACAGTAGTTCACATGAGTGTCTCAAAGTTAAGTCTGAAGATTTTATGGACTAGCAAACTAGCTCTGTATATGGACATGTAACAGCAAAACGGCCTCCTGTCCATTCATAAGTTGGATTCTGGATCTCTGGAAGTGGTAGTAGTCATGTCTACAGAAGCTGTAGTGTCATCTCTAGGTATTATAGCTATGGCCTACATGAGTATTTGGATATCAGCTGACGATGCACTATGCCAACAGACCATTTGGTTCAACAAATGCTACCATGATCATCTTTTTTGAAAATGTCTGTGCTAAGCTGTTTTATTTCTAGCATAATTAAGATTTCTTGAAAAACTTATTAAGTTCTTTTTCTTGGACATTTGTTTAACCCTCATGTCATTATTATTACAGGAAGTGGTACACTGATGACGCAGGAATGGTTAAGGAGAGATGAATTTAAACCAAAATATGAAAGGTTAATATTGGTGGCACAGGACAGTGGACAACATACACATTGGTTTACAAAGCCCATTGAACATGTGGAAGAAACTGACAAATGCAGGTTCTCTAATATAGAACTAAGAGTAGTCACACATCTTGTTGCTATGTGTGATACACTAATGGCAGAGGGCCTGTATACTGAAAGGCATAATAATGTGACAAGACTGTTCACTGGGGATTGTGCAAATATTACAATGTTGAAGTAACCGATAAGCATTGAAAACATAAGCCACAAATCATTATAGATAATGATGAAGTTTATGTCACATGGGATCACCCATTACCAACAGTTCAACAAATAAATGTGAGAAAACTAGATATAGTTGTCCAAAAGTAGCATTGAAATTGCTACACCCCTTGCTTACAATGTCTTACTTACAGAGAAACACCAAGTCATAAAATACCAGGATGTGCAGGTAGAAACAAGGGCAATGTGGAAGAAAGATACTTAGGCATTTACAATAGTAGTAGAAGGAGCAAAGGGTCTCATGAAAATAATTTACAATCATATTTATATATGCTACCGATACATGTAACTCCTTGTGAATTGCAGAAAAAAATCAGTTCTGGGCACATTGTGGGTGCTGCAAAGAGCACTTTTGGCTAACATCAAAGATTGAAACAATACTAATTTCATGAACTTTAATCATATTTTGACTTAGGAAGGTGATCCATTGCCATTGTGGTATTAGAAACTCAAAAGACTTGGAGAAATTAATGCAGGATGAAACCATATAATACGGCTTTGTGTTGATTTATTAATATGCAACACTGGTTAGTCAGCAGGAAGCTTTACTAAGCCCTGCCCTAATCCTGCAATCTCAGCTGTTCATAGCCCAACTCTGCTGACTGATGTGCAGCAGATCCAGTTACAATTTGCTAGGAAAGCGATGGTAATGACATTCTGACTCTGATAATTTGTCAAACATCAAAAAGAAAAGCCACCCTCATCACTGTAGTATATGCTAGTCTTTTGATGTTAAGTCACAGTCAGAAAGGCAGTTTTTATTAGTTGTCATAAATATTGCTAGTAAAACCATTATGTAATACCAGAGGAACACAGACACCTCCTTTTCTACTCAATGCAGTCCTTTACCCACATCCAGTGCACTGTATTCTGCCACATCCAGTATAATTTTTCAAAAGAGAAAGTCAGAGTACAAACAGAAAAAAAAAAACTGTTACATATTATTAATATTTTTGGCTTGATCGATGCAGATTTCTTCAGAGAAGAAGAAGGTAATTACAGTTCACAAATACACACTGTGTCGGACACCTGTGGCAATCCATACTAACAAATCACAACACTACAATAAAATAGTCATTGTAAACTTTAAAAAAGCAGTATAAAACATGATATTTTTAGCAAGATGTATAAAAATGCCTGAAAATCAAAAGGATTAAAAAATAAATAAAGCAATGTAAAAAAACACTGGATTAGAAAATGATGCAGGAAAACATTTATGCACAATTGTTCATAACTAAAAGATGAAAGAGTCCCATAATTACAAGGCTAATATTTAAGGCCTATTTGAGGGGTATAAAATACTAAAATACTCATTGAGTCTGGGAAATGGTTATTCTTCAGCAATAACTGACAGTAATGGTCAGAATACACCAGCCTACTCTTAAAATTACCACTCCTACTAGTAATGTTCACCGGCTCAATGACAACAAAATCCTAAAATTTGAGGTAGTACTGTGTATATAAAGATCCTTGGTGATGTTTAAATGGTGTTTTAGAGGTGACTGCATATAAATTTTAACAGACACACTGTAACAGTTTTATTAAGGGCCAGATTTCAAAATTGTTCTCTCATTGTAAGTCTGCCCTGATTCCCAAAGGCCTGTTCTCAGTCTAAGTGACTTACATTATTGTAAGGCCTGTGTACAGGGACCATATTCCAAAACACCTGCTCTCAGTTTGCTCTCAAGGCAGTGTAATTACTTACATTGACAGCAAGTTTTCTGGAATGAAGGCCAAAGTCATCCCCATGTCATTGCTACTACATTGAGGAAACATACACTACATTAGTTGTGTTGCAATGAAACTTGCCATTGACATCAAAGCTGTTTTCCACATGCTGCGAGTTCACCAAAGGAGCGATATTAAGAAACCTACAGTAGCCACAAAAGCCACAAGGATATGTCCACTGTGGTCTGCTACAGCATAATTTACTTGTAGCAATTCTTTCCACGAGATGTTTCAAATTATATATATTTTAATAAAAAAAATTTTTAAGACCCATAACAGCCTTCACCAAGTTGTTGTTCCAAACAATGGTCTTTTGTCTATCACAGATGATGTTATAAATAAAAAAAATGAATCAATAAAACAAATGAATTTAAAAGTATGAGTAAAGTCTGCAATACCAGTCTCAGTACCTTATGGTACAATCTGTTTGTAACCTGCAGCCAGAACTACTGGTTATTTTGGTCACCTATGGAAATCTACCCAAACCGTCAGTGACTCAACTGAGCTCTGGATCCATGTCAATAAATCAGCAGCATTCTTAGCACCTACCAAAACTCTAAAATTCAAGTCATCAAAACTACTTTCAGTGAACCATGGCACAGAGTCTTTTTTTGCAGGGGGGGCAAAGTCTCCTGCACTCTTCATGTGTGGGGTCACTCCCACACCCCTTAAACTTACATATATCTACCATAATATTCTACAACAGTGGAGAAAGGAGATTGTAGAAAGTTACTTTGTTGAATTTGATTCCAAGTTTTGCCATTATTTTAGAAACCATCACTCTAATGAAAGGTTCCCTTCAGCTCCATATCCTCTTACCAAATATAACTACTTCAAAATGTTGAACTCATTCAAAAAATAGCATCATTAGAAGGCAACCTGGATAGCCTTGCACATTGCCCTTTTAATGCATTGTTCATCATAAACTTATGGTAACCACTGGAATAAAAGAAATAAAAGTTGATGAAACTATGTTTCCTATGACTCTTAGAATGAAATCACTTCATATCAGTATCAAAAGAAACTTCAGTATCAAGATTAGTACAATGAGTTGTGTGTGCAAAAGAAAAAAGGGAACTGTTTTGATTTAATAATGCAACAAAAGACATAAAATCCATCATGTGTGCCATCACAATGTACCATAACATGAATCCACCCCTTCCTCTTGGTAATCAGCTTTGTACCCCCCTCTCCTTTCTTACTTAATTTGACCCCAAAGACCAATTTCAATGTAGCCTGGCCTCTGTCTCTCCCTTGCCAAGACCCTTAATTGTCTTGATGATGAAGTTTGCACTCACCAATTCCTTTTCTCTTTCTCTCACTCTCTATCTCCCTTTGTGTCTTAGCACTGATTCTCACCTCCTTCACTTCCTGACTCATAGCCCTACCTCTCTTATCTATACCCTTTCTACCTATACTTCCCCAGCATTGCATATCTAAGATAAGCCCTATGATGCACCTGATCCCTGTTGTGTCCCAGCTATACTCTTTTTATATGCCTTATGATTATTCTGTCCATCATTACATGTTATTGATGCCTGTATCTATCTCTTCACCTTGGCTTTCTTCTCCTTGCCTTTTCTTTCATTAGTGCAGCTCTCACTTTGTCCATTCTCCCTGATATGTGCCAGACAACCTGCCCATGCTCATCTTGCAGCCTCTACTAGTAGCTGTCTGTCCTTTGCATTTCTCTCCCCAGTTTCTCCTCTTATCCTGTCTTTTGGACTGTTTTTGCTTACCATTCAAATACATGCTGTCCTTTCTCACATAACTAGCCAATTTTCTAAAATCTATAGCTTCCAGGTTCTTCTTGGAAAAGGTACCAGTCTCCTGCAGACCTCCGGTCCACCAACAACCCAAAAGCTCCTAAGTCAAACTGTTACCCCATTTGTTAAGTACATCACCTATTTCTTCCCCATTCTTACTGCCTAGCTTGTCCTCTTCCTGTTATGCTGTTTCATCTTTGGAGCCACCATTTTCCCCTTTTTATTAAATATCTTTTAAATAGTATAGTTATATATTTTAAGCTACCTGTAGGTCTTTAATTAGAAGATCTTAATGAAGTTCTTAATAAGCACCCCACGAGCTGTGACCATCTACTGAATCTCTCGCATAGTATGGCATAACTGAAGCTCTGTATTAGCTTTCCTACCTAGCCTGACATGTTAGAAACTCTTATTGACGCTTTTATGCAATCTAGCATAATTAATCATCACTAGTAATTCTGTTATCCTAGACTGATGTGATTAAGTCTCCCTTTCCTCCGGTCTGTGCATTCTGATGGTCAGCAATCATTTTCCAATCCAAAGTAGCTAATGTGAAATTGAAATTAGCATATTTACAAATATCCATAACTCCCATATTTAGTCATTGCTTGATCTCTGGAATGTTGCACATAATGTCAAAAGTATGCAAATACATCCTGATGAGGTACATAAAGATTGTGTAGAGCAACTGCGATCCATAGCATATTGTAGGATGACATATGTGCCATACTTTACTCAAAAACTTTGTTCTACGTTACATATGATCCTTCTCTTCTTCCAGAGCATGTCCTGCAACCCTCCATCAGACTGTCATCACTGTATTAACATGGTCCATAATGCAGACACCAATCCCCATGAATCCTGATGCATTTAAATGCATCTTCTTAGAAACATACGCAACTAGTTTTAACCAACAGCAAAACCTCCAGATACTTTTCACTAGGGCTAACTTTGCAACTGGACATGATTGAAAGGGACAAAAATGATCAATGATTCCAGATGTAGGACACAGGAGCCTCAGTGTACCCTAATTTGCATCAATGCATTGAAAATGGGACATTTTACAAAAAGTTGACTGTACATTTTTCTTCACAAATGTTTACTATGTTATTTAGAGCAGACAGTTATTTTCAATTGGCATACAATGTTATGATGAAATAGTATGAGTTCGCTAGAAGTGAATGAACTTTCACAGATAGAAGGACACCCATAAATGAAATATAGACTAGCAAGATAAAATGTTATTTTCAGTTTGACCACTCCATCATGGATGTATCAAGCACGTTTAAAAAAAATAACCGCATGCATACAAAATTCATACCAAAACAATATAACACAACCAATTAAGAAAGCCAGAAAGACATTCTACCAACATTAAATTCAAGCTAACACAAAAAAGCAATTTTGTAACTAGACAAGCTCCCTTTAGGCTTTGTGTGGGTGGGTAGGTGTGTGTGTTGGGGGGAGTCATTACATAAATATGATAACTGCATAGTCACACCAGTATAAGAAATGCTCATGTATCTTGAAAGTGCTTACATGCAAATGTGTTCTCCCACATTGTTTGCAGTTCTCTTTGACTACCAAGCTACGGATAGTAATGTCTTTCGGCTTTTCCTGGTTAGGGGGTCACCACAGTGGAACTCTGATCTGCTTATGATTAGCAGTAGATTTTTACAGTGCCAAGGTGCCAGTCCAACTCAAACCTTCAATGAAGGCACACCCATTCACGCACGCACCTACCTGCATGTCTTTAAATGTCACTTGACCATGAGGAGGACATGCAGACTCCAAATATAGTTAAAAAAATTGATATGATCATACAAACTAGCAACGTCAAATAAAGATTACACACACACACACACACACACACACACACACACACACACACACACATATAATATATATATATATACAGACCACCAAAGAATGTTGATCTGGAAAACAAAAACGACTTTAAACAAAATAAACCCCATGCACCCACCAGGTCAAGGGTAAAAACCTTTAATGGCAACATAAAAATAATAGAAACATAAGCACTTTTGGACTAAAACAGGCCTTTTTCAGATCTTTTTTTTTTTTCTTGGAATTTTCTACAAGCCATTCAGGATATTAATGAAGAGTCTTAAAGCTTTTAATATCCAAAGAGTTCCCATTGCAGATGAATGAGGAGTTAAGTGACCCTGAAGGGAGGTTTGCTGTAAAGTGTAGATGAAGACGGATTAGGATAACTTTAGTTCTATTTATGTACCATCATGAGTAGAGATGAAAACACTGTTACTTACAATAATCCAGACTGTGACATTTCATTATAGTATGCTGCTACTGGCGTGGGACTGGACAACTTTTCAAAAGTACAGAATATTGTCTGAAGACCAAGAAAGGTTAAGCTCTCAGAAGTAAAGGTTGCTATTTGAAATGTTTTGGTTAAGTTGATATATAACTGCTACATAGGGGGGTGCTAGAATTTATGTATTATATATGTATTATTCAATTAGGTACAAAACTTGATCCAGACTGGATGATCTCTCTGTAATTTTGCAGCATTTCTTAAAAGAGCTCGCCTATCAGATGGGTCCCCTGATCATATCTGATGACACCTCATTATAATTGGAGATAGGGAGAGTAATGGAAGGTGGTTTCAGACATTGATAATTTCCTAAACATTCATCAAGAAAATAAAGGTTTATAGAGTGAGATGTTAAATTATTATCGAAGATGCTAAATATGGGGGGGAATGACACAATAAATAATTAGATAAACTGAAAGAGGAGATAGCTGAAAAAGGTCAAGAAAATATTTCTGTTGTAGAAAGGATCTCAGAGAATGACAGATTTCAAACACAGGAGCATAACATATTTGTCTTGCACACAAAGAAATAATGCTGAGTAAAAGGATCAGCCAAAAAGGGGTAAAATGGACAGGAAACTAAATTGTAATCAAATAGCATTCAGGGTATTATGTTATGATAACACCCCTGGAATGAATAGCATATTAGGGATTTGTTTAGAACAACAGGAGGTGGAAAGGGTAACATAAGGAGGGCATCATAAGGTTTGAGTTTTGACTGACATATAGTATTCCAGATCAAACCTGTGATAGTAAATGCAGACTATAACAATCAGTCAGCTTTAAGTATTAGTCTGATCCAAAGTAAACCCTAAATTAAAACAATTCCTGCAGCCCTAATTCTTAGTATTACATTCATGCTCAAAGTTGAGATTAAAGATTATTTTGAGTTATAGAAAATCATTAAATTTAGGGGTATATTAACACTGAAGACGTTAGGTGTGTACCTAACTATATGGCCTAACTGCGGCTCTAAATTAATTTTCAAACCTAACTGCTTGAAAAATTCATCCATAAATAATTTTACATTCCTGTCAAACAACAACATTCTAACTGCTCCACAACAGGGATTCTACACAGCACATGGCATTGACACATCTCTTTGCAAAGGTTTCACTATATTCAGTCAGAGCTTCACTAAGAGCAGTATACCCATAGTATTTTTATTAAATTAGACAAGGCATTCCATGCCATTAATCGCTCCATGCCAATATCAAGACTATCAGCAAAGAGAATGTTTAAAATTATATTAAACAGTTAAACAACTACTGTAAAGCAGGTCACAAGTAATTCACTTGCAGGAAAGTATATTCAAACAAATGACTTAATACCAGAGAAAATCTAGAGTACTGAGATGATGTGATTCTTTTTGGGGGCCAACATGTTAGTGAACCAATCCATCAATTCTCCATTTTTTCTTCTGTTTTTACTCTAGGTTCCACATTAGAATAATTACTGTATTCTATGTTGGTTTATTAATTTGTACTCTTTCATTTCCCTTAATGCACACTGGCAAAATAGTCAACTTTTCAAAGGCGTCACACATTTAACCATGTTAATATGTGTTAGTCTGTGTTTGGATAGCATTTGTTACCACCACTTTCTATGTATAGCATAGAAATGTAGACACTTCTGAATACCAGTTAAAATTGTCATAATAAGAAGCAACTACACGTGCACAGCTTTCCTTACACACTACATTCTACCAGACTATACCTAAACTATTAATAAAAACTGAAGTTATGATAAAACCATATATGAAGTTAAGATAAAACTGTACATGTAGTCCCTGATATAAATATTTCAAAAAGTACATAAACCTATTCCATCCTTTCATTCTAGTTGAAGAGAACCATCCAGAAACTGGCCAATTATCCCACAGAGTTACATTTCCAGATCTGCTGTCTGATTGCTGATACCCTATGATATAAAAACAGACATATTAATGTTCACACTATCTACAACAAACTGCCTTTGATGCATGGTTGGATCTGTAAACTTAACCCCAGATCTTGGCTGTGTAATAATAGCTCAGTGCATTAGTCAGTGACAGTTACCACATATTAAAGTGACAGTGAATAGTAACTATTGAAGCTTGCTCTTTCACTGGCAAATCATTTTTCATCACTTCCCCCCACCCCACAGTCCAGGTCTATATTAGAATGATGAAACCTCACCTATGCAAATCCCAAAAGGCTGATAAATAAACAGCGAACCACATGAACACAGAATGCCCTTAAGTGCAAAATTCAAAATACCGAATTGCCATAGTTGTCCACACCATGTTTAGTGAGGTAAAACATCAGTAGGAGATTCCCTTATCCGGTATAGCTCCCTAACGTAAATGTGCAATAGTTACTGACCTTAGGGTTAGGGTGTGGGTTAAGGTAAGTGCATATATAGTAATACATTCATATTTATTTTGTTTGGGTAGGCAGTACATAGCAGGCGGTGGAGTTGGCCAACTATGGCAATTCGATATTTTGAATTTCCCGCTTAAGGATATTCGGTGTTCTTGTGGTTCGCTGTGTATGTGTCGGCCATTCAGGATTCGCGTAAATGAGGTTTCGGCATTCTAATATAGACCCCCGCAGTCCCATGCATTCCTTGCAATTTAAGTATACTAAATCTGAGATGACTATATATCAGAGAAAAGTGACATCTCTGAAATACTGCAAGTTCAGTCTTTAATTCACAAAGAAACAAATTATATTTTTGAGATCACATATTATATTATCAATCACAAATGACTTGCAGTTAATTCCTGCATCTTTCTTAGTTATCATAAAAACTTATCTAAAATGTGATA
Organism: Protopterus annectens; assembly: GCF_019279795.1. Classification (NCBI taxonomy): domain Eukaryota; kingdom Metazoa; phylum Chordata; order Ceratodontiformes; family Protopteridae; genus Protopterus; species Protopterus annectens. The sequence goes on from NC_056725.1 coordinate 584,205,639, forward strand.
TCCTTGCCAGTGGAAAACAGCCCCCAGAGAACACAGAGAGGTTGGTGGTACAGCCATCATTCACATAGTCAAAATATAGTGCTCAGCTCCCATACACACTCTTAATAGAGTATTTCCTCCTCTCATCACTTATATATGCACAAAAACAAATAATCTAGTTTGTCGCTATATTCCACCAGACTCCCTTAATGACAGTGTTGAAGATTCTTTGCAGAAGCTTATTCTAAACTTTGAAAGTCAGCTGGTGATTAAGGCAGATTTTAACACTGACTGATAATTCTTATCAGATAAATGTATTTATTTATTTATTTATATTTGTTTACTGGGAAAGTTCCACTAGGTAGAATGTCCCTTTTCAGGAGAAGCCCAGGTCGAAAAGCTCCACAGCAAGGTAAGCAGTAAAACTTAAAAAAATCCATGATAAAGTATAATTTTAAAACAATCAAGACATTAAAAGTTTAACAATTACAATATCACATTACAAAGAAGGGTAAAAAGGTTTACCTGCACAGAAATTGAGGTTGCTGAAATATAACTAAGAGAAACGATATTTTACAATAAGGGTATTGAAAACAAATGAGTTTCTATGTAATCTTACTTTTCCCTGGTATTAGGAAATGATGGATGATAAAAGGAGAAAGGAGACTACATAATCATACAATGGTGAGATTAAAGAACAACAATTACAACAGAGAACATTTAGAGTGGAAAAAAGTTATAGAAGTATGCCTGATATGCATACAGTATATATAGGACAGAAAAAGGAGAAATGTATGTGTACAGAAGTGAAAAAGAAATATAAACAGAATACAAAGACAGAAATAGGAAATAAACTGGGAAGTAGGAAAGAGGGAAGAGAGATACGGGAACAGATATGCAAATGTAAATATGTTACAGAGGGAGAATAAGAATAAGAAGTGAAAACAATTAGTAAAACTAAGGCAATCGTCATTTATAAAAGCTTCTTCTAAATGGTTCTATAGAAGTAAACAGACATACAATAACATACGCATGAAGTTATAAAACTAAAATATAGCAAACTGAGTGTTTATTTAACTACTTGTTGTATTGTATATGTTGGTCAAATTCCAGTTGGCCATCTACAGTTCTCCTAGCAGCTTTGTTTGTGTCAACAGTTGAGTTTTGGTGGTTTTGCTATCAGTGCTAAAGATGGGGGGAATTCATTAAAGCCTACACATTGTTTTTTTCCATGTACACGTCATGCTGTAATCTGTACATGAGCGAAAACAGTTTTAGATTCAGTAAATGTTGCTTAGTGGTGCAAAAGCACACACAAACAGGGAAACTTCCATGCAATGCAAATTTCTGCTTAAACAGGTGAATCTTATGCAAATGAGGCAGGTGGGGTGATCCAACAAGGCAAAAGGCATCCATATAGACTCCATGTCTGTGTTCGTAGTGTACGAGGAAATGTTCACTTACAGGAAGCTACATGGACAGAAGGGGATTTAAAAGTCCACAAATATGGATATAACTCTCCTGAAATTAGTAGATCACAATACATGTGCAAAACATGCATTGTGGATGTTTGTAAAAGAAAGAGGATATGTAAAATTATTAGTAACTTTTTTAAATAATTTTCACGTTTGTACTATGCGCCACATTTCACAAACATGCTTAACAGAAAAAAATATTTTAGAATAACATCTATAATATATAATAATATGTATGCAAATGAGGTTCCTTTGTTGAATCACTGAAAGGAGCAACCGTGTCCGCATATCCCATTCATGTAGGCTCCTTCACGGTTTTGATATACCCATTGTGTTACTTTTAAGATTTTATAGTGCTCAGAGCATGTGTTTGCGTGGCATGCCGCATAGCTTAGCATATTCGTGCAAGCAGACTACCTATGTAACAGTGATGATGTAGGTTTCTGTCAAGGAAAACTGGATATATTCAATTAATAATATGTACTTTTTATAAAGTATGCTGAGTGACGCGGCAACTATATTTGGACAGAAGTTACATCCACATGGAACTACAGACACCCATTTCACTGACATGTCACCGTTTGTATTCGGCAGGCCTCATGCAGGGACTATTTATGCAGTGTGTGTGTGTGTGTGTGTGTGTGTGTGTGTGTGTGTGTGTGTGTGTGTGTGTGTGTGTGTGTATTATATATATATATATATATATATATATATATATATATATATATATATATATATATATAATGTGTGTGTGTGTGTGTGTGTGTGTGTGTGTGTCTATATGTGTGTGTGTATGTCTGTATTGCCCTATATAACCAGATCATGAAGAGTAAATCTGCACTACGACACTTATAGTGCTGGACGAAGGACAGACAGGACCAAAAGGAAGGGCTCAACATTAGATAATGCACTTAAAAATATGTGGAAGTGCATGGAATAACATGCTGTATTTGGAGGATTATTGGGATATCTGAAGTTCAGAGTTCTGGCAGTCTTCTCTCACGTCATGTGCAAATGATACCACATTTGACAGCAAACCACAATAAGTATGAGTCAAACTTGTGTACTTGCTGCAAACATCTGGACAGTGGTGAGTCATGCCATGTCCCCTATCACAGCATGTGGAAACCTTGAAAATGTACGGCATCCTATGTTTATTTATTTTATTTATTTATTTATTTATTTTACATTTGTTGACCAGGACCGACTGGATAAATGTCCATTTTCAGCGGAGGCCCGGGGAGAAAAGCTCCAGAGTTTGTAAATATACAAAGGCAGGAAAACACATACAGAGTCATTTAGCAAATACAGAGCCCAAGTACAAAAACATAACATATTAGAAGTATATAGAGAAAAAAAAATATTTTAGCTGCAAATTGTAGTAGCAGGACATGTTAGTTGTATGTCTAGTAATTTCTACTTGAATTAATGAGAATATGTATAATTCACCCATAGATATGTGTAAATATACAATATTGTATTTGAGTATGATGGTGTGTGAAAGAGTTGGGGAGTACAGTGAGTAGTAGAGAATAGTATATGAATATGTACATATATTGTCAAGCCATATGTTTGTATCTATGGCATCAACAATACCCACATTCACTACAGCCCTCTGTGTCTGCTGGATTTCATCACATATACATCAACAACTGAGCAAGGTGTGTTCTGTATTATGTTGTGTGCACACTCATTGACATGGCTAATTTAACTTTGCCACAGGCTTGCCCATCAAAATCCAAACAGGCACCTATGCCCAATATGGGTGCTGTTGTCACATAGCAAGGCTACAAAACAGTTTTCTGACTGTTAGGTGACTAGCTGCAGATGACAGTATGAAGCAAAGTGACTCTGCAGGTCTCCCAAGCTGTTCAACACAGGGCTTGTTTATGATCTCTAATATTACTTCATCTGCAGTCATCTACAAACTGGACTTGAGCGGTTGCGCATGTGTTAGTTTTGTGATCTGTCGTGTGTAATACCTAACTAGGTAAGGGTTCTAAACTCACTCCAGCCCACTTGCTGTGTATATCTGTGTGTGTATCTCTCCCCAAAGAGCAAGTGTACATACCACACTGACTTCAAAGCTGGCATTGCTTTGCACCTGTTGCCACATGCAGTTGATGCAGGCCTACAATGGCCTGCTGATGTCATCTACCATAAGACTGTAGTGTGTAAGACTAGGTAGATAGGGGTTCTAATCTCACTTCAGCCCATTTACTGTATTTGGGTGTGTATGTGCAACTTCCTTCACATAAATATGAATCCCACACTGACTTACAAACATGGTTTTGGGCCTAACAGGTGATGCAGGCCTGCAAACTTTTGTCCCCCACAGGCCTGCTTATTCATAGGTTCATAGGCTCATAGGCTGGTACTAGGCTATCTGCCCTAGGGCCTATACAAGCCTAGCCATAACAATTCCCTGGCTATTTCTTCCCACACTATTTACTTCCCTGAACCCCTGTCTAGCAGAGTGACTAACGTGATCCCCGGGGTGAATTTCTTTTCTCCCATCCAATCGTCAAGGTTCCTTTTGAAGAGGGCCAAAGAGGCGCTCTGTTTGACATGTATGAGCAGTCTATTTAAGAGTCTGGGGAGTCTCTGGGTCAGGAACCTATCCCTCCAGCATGTTTTGTTTATTGTGATGACAAGGTTTAGATCCCTGGAGCGTGTAGCTCTGAGGGATTGGGATTTCTTTAAGTGTAGCATGTCCAACAGCTCTGGGTTTGACATGGCCTTCTATGTTAAGCAGAGATCGCCTCTTAGTAGACAATATGTGACAGAGTATAGTTGGAGTTTTTTAAGGTGGTCAATGTAGGGCATCTGCTTTAGGCCTGTGATTCTTTTAGTGAGGTATTTCTGCGGCCTTTCCAGTTGTTGCAGATGTCTTGAGAGGTACATACCAAATGGGACATTGTATTCTATAATGAGACTAATGAGGGATGAGTACAGACAGACAATGACCTCTTTTTTTCTGGATGAAAAGCCCTTAGTGATGAGGTGTGCCACATAGAAGGATTTCCTGACTGTTGTGGCAATGTGGTTACCGAAGGTGAGACCACTGTCCACCTGTGTCCCTAAATCTCTTATCACACATTCGGTGTTTAGTGTACTGCCACCTATGTGATAATTCACGGCTACATGTTTTTTCCCAAAAAGGATAACTATACATTTCTTGGCACTGAGCTTGAGCCTATGGCTCTGGCACCAAGCATCTGTTTCTTTAAGGCCCTTTTGTAGAGTATCCACATCATTTGGGGATTCAATAATGGCTCCCAGTTTGCAGTAATCTGTGAACTTTGTTAGCCAGAGTCCCTTAGTGTTGGCCTGTACTTCAGAGAAGTAGATGCCAAACAAGAGTAGTCCCAGGACTGAATCCTGAGGTACTCCACTTGTCACTTGTCTGGAGCTGGATTTGGAGTCAGCTACTTTAACAGTGTGGGTTCTGTCAGTAAGCCAATTGGCAACCCATCGAGTGACGTAGGGATTATTACCCAGCTTAGTAAGTCTATCTATGATTCCAGAGTGAGGGATGGTGTCAAAGGCCTTGGCAAGGTCCAGATAGGCTGTGTGGACTGCCTTACCTTCGTCCACGGCTCTGTAGACTGATTCAAAGAAGTCAATCAGGTTCAGGAGACAAGATTGGCTCTTCATGAACCCAAACTGGGTGGGGTCTAGTGTTTGAAGGTTGCCAATGTCTTTGTTTATAAGTTCCATGATAATATGTTCCATGGCCTTGAAGATCAGACTCGTCAGACTGATGGGGCGGTAGTTCCTGGGATCCAAGGTGGATCCCCCCTTGTGGAGTGGGATAACTGTAGCTGTGCGTCACTCTGTGGGCATAAAGCCTGAGGTGAGGCTATGATTAAACATGACACTTAGGTGAGGTGCCAGTTCATTTTGTAGTTCATGTAATACACAGCCCAGGATGTCATCTGGTCCCATGGGTGCTGTATTCTTAGCTTTGGAGAGTGCATTTTTTACCTGTGTGGCCGGTATTACCAGAATTTTGCAATCTTCTGGTATTGAGATAGGCCATTTAGGGGGTGAGGGGGGGGTGAAGTTGGCACTGAATTGATCTGCCATGATATTGGCTATATCCTTGGGATCAGTATATTTAATGTCATTCTGTTGTAGCTCAGAGCAGATCTGTGCATTGCCATTTAAGATTCTTGACATAGTTATAGAATGCCTTGTGGTTGTCTTTGAAATCTTTGGCAATTTTATTTTCATAACTAGCTTTGGAGGATTTTATGAGGGATCTCAGCTTCTTACTAAGGCTGGTAAGGAAGTTTTTTGCATCCTGGGATTTTCCGCTTTTCTGCAATAGTTTCTTCCTTTTGTTGTAAAGTTTGTTTATGGCAGGGGACCACCAGATTGGCTTCCTTTTTTGGAAGAGAGCATCTTGGTTCTATTTGGGATGGCACGATTCATGCATGAGTGGATGTGCTCATACAGTGCCTTAGTTTAGGATTCAGCAGTCGAACTTTCAGTTCCCATCTCCATGGGTGTTATGAAGTTTGCCACTTCTGACTTGAGTAGCATGAAGTTGGCTTTGGAGAAGTTTTTTTATGGAGGTTTCCTTACTGGGGGGGTGGGGGTGGGATGTGGATATTAAAGGTGATTAGCTTATGATCAGACCTGACCAACGAGGGGTTGACCATAGTTGTGGAGCATTGATTTCCCATGTTGGTAATGACCAGGTCTAGGATATTGGAGCCCCTGGTAGGACTATGGATTAGTTGGTTCAGGGCATTAGAATTTATGAATTCCAAGAACTGTTGGGCAAAGGTGTTGGTACATGACTAGTTTTCCCAGTTAATGGCAGGGTAATTGAAATCACCCAGTATAAGGGTGTTTGGTTGTATCTTAATATTTTCCAGTATGTTTAGAAAGGTGTAGTGAGAATCTTGAGGCATGGTGGGGGATCTGTAGCAAGCTACAATTGGGATTGCAGTCTTACCTAGTGTTAGTTGTACCTGGAGAATTTCAGACGCATTTTGTTGGACAACTAGCCTGGTGGTGTGAATATCCTTGGTGAATATGGACACTCCCCCACCTTTAGTGTTTCAGTCCTGGTTTGGTGGCCGAAACGTGTGGTAAGAGTTGTAGCCTGGTATTGCAAGGGTGCTCTCTGGAGCTTTGAACCAGGTCTCAGTTACTGCACAGATATCAATGTTCTCTATTTTTAGGAGTGCCTCGAGAGAGTGCATTTTGAGGTTTAGATTTCTAGCACTGAGTAGCATTACCTTCAAAATTTGCATGCTTGTACCTGTTATGGTGGTGGTTTTGTCCTTGGAAGTTTGCCTAAAAAAGGCACTATAGGGGTGGCAAGAGCCTTATCCAGTAACCTGAATCCTAGGTGTGACAGGTGCAGACCATCTCTGGCAAAGCATTGTGGTCTGTCGATCATGGCGTACCAGGCAGACAGATACTGGATCCCCTTTGAATGACACCAGAAGCTTAGCCAATTGTTGAAGTCAATCATTTCATCCTTATATTGTGGTATCATTCTGGGCAAGGGCAGGATGCTACTCAGGGCTAGGGTCATACCTGCCTGGGCCACATGTTCTGAGAGCTCTTCCATGTCTCTTTTCGTATAGTCCAGGAAGGTACATTTCAAGTCATTCACTCCAACATGGACAATGACAGAATCATATCTGGACTTGTTGTGGAGTGACTTGAGTGCATGTGTTATGTGGCAGATCCTGGCACCCAGCAGGCAGCTGACTGTAATTTTCTCCTTGTTCAGCCTGGTGAGTGGGACATTAGTGTGCCTGACTACAGAGTCACCTATGACTAAAGTGTTAGGTACATTGTCTTGCCTTAGGGGCTGTTGCTGGGTGGCACACTGGTGTTGTGAGCTATGTGACCCTTTGGTTGTGATTGGTGTTTGTTTGCATTTCAGCTTCAGAGGTCATTGTTGCTTGGGCAGGTTACATTTAAGGGCCTCCGCATATGTGGATTTAATGTTGCTATGTCTGGGTGTTGGTGGTGTGGGTTTAGAAGGGCTATGTGTTGCTTGAGGTGTAGTGCAGGTGTTAACCTTCTCCTCTTGACTGCCTAGCACAATCTTGGGTGGAGAGAGCTTTGCTTCCAGTTTAGCTATGTAAGTGCATCTCTCACAGGTTATAGTGTTGGGTGGCAGTAGGAGAGGGTTGTCTGTGTGCATGAGGCAATTGCTGCATTGACCCACTATGCCCAGATTCACCAGGTGGGCAGGAGAAATCACTGGAAGCTAACCTTTGGACATGCCTGGTTTGGTGCTTTTTTTGTAAAGTGCAGGAGTTGTTTTCCCTTGCCTTAGCAAGGTACTTTGCAATTATAGGCTGTTTAGTGCCTACGATTAATTTCTCCTTATTAACAAGGAGATTTGAGTGCTTGTTATCAGTTTAAGGTTTCCTAGTGCTTTCCAGCAGGTATTAGAGCAAGTGCTAGTCACAGGGATGCCTAAAGGTAAGATGAAAAAAAATGGTTTATCCTAAACACTGCCGTGTGCACTAGATAAGTTAGATGTGAAAGTAGGTAACTTAAGTTTTACCTGTCTAAAAAGTTAAGTTTTAGTGGAGAGTCACTATTTTTAAAACAGCAAGATAGATTGAAAGAGGGTGGTCACTTTTGTATTCTGTACTATGGAATACAGTAGGATGGCCAATAAATTTAAATAGTTGAAGGGGAGTGATTTCACAAAATGATAATTTTGTGCTTATTCACACAAGCCAGTGAAAGCAGAGAGAAAATGAGATATATGGTCAAATTAACATAAGAGACAGGCAACTAGAAAGACAGTGGTATTTAAGAACATGACATTAAGCAGGTGGGTGGGTGGGAAAAAAATTCTGCCTGGCTCACAAGAGACAGAGCTGTGTTCTCATTTGAAGTTTTAATATGCAGTTAAAAGCAGAATATAAGTAAAACACAAGCTAAGGAAAACAAATCACAGTATTCAAAATATAAAAAGGCAATAAAGTAATACAAAATACAACAAATAAAAAGCAAACTAACCTTTCCTTCACAGTAAAGTGTTGCAGAGTCTGGTAAGCTTTTCTAGTAAAGCTCTGAAATGTTTTATTTTACCTCTTAAATCAGGTTTAGTTCATAGCTCCATCCCCTGAGTTCACAAATGATTAATCTTAAGTGACCTTTTCTATCTTTTGTAGGAGTCCTTAATTGATCAGTTCTAATTTCTGCCTGACTCACAACAGACAGAGCTGTGGTCTCTTTGAAGTTTTAATATGCAGTTAAAAGCAGAATACAAATAAAACACAAGGTAAAGAAAACAAATTACAGTATTCAAAATATAAAAAGGCAATAAAGTAATACAAAGTACAACAAATAAAAAGCAAACTAACAGAGTCTGGTGAGCTTTTCTAGTAAAGCCCTGAAATGTTTTATTTTACCCCTTAAATAGCAGGTTTAGTTCCTAGCTCCACACCCTCAGTTCACAAATGATTAACCTTAAATGACCTCTTCTATCTTATGTATGAGTCCTTAATTGATCAGTTCTAATTTCTGCCTGACTCACAAGAGACAGAGCTGTGGTCTCTTTTGAAGTTTTAATATGCAATTAAAAGCAGAATACAAGTAAAACATGAGGTAAAGAAAACAAAGCACAGTATTCAAAATTTAAAAAGGCAATAAAGTAATACAAAATACAACAAAAAGCAAACTTGCCTTTTCTTCACAGCAAAGTGTAGCAGAGTCTGGTTAGCTTTTCTAGTAATTTACCATAAGACTGCATAAAGCCATATTAATGTCAGACTTAAACCATGGCGCGTGTGATAAATACTGTCTGTAGTGTATAAGACTAGATATGTAGTGGTTCTAATCTCACTACAGCCAACATAGTGTGTGTGTGTGTGTGTGTGTGTGTGTGTGTGTGTGTGTGTGTGTGTGTGTGTGTGTGTGTGTGCTATGCACTGTCCTGCAGAAATAAATGGGTCGGGGTACTATTCTCACTACAACCAAGTCTGAGTGTGTGGATGTTAATCAAAGAATTTTACATCTGCCTATGGGATCATAGGCTCATTGGAATGTATTTTGCTAATGGCTCTAGGGCCCTTAAAATCCTAGCCAAGTTGTTTATGTACACAATCAGCACCTATTGCCCCTGTCCAAGAGGGACACAGGTGGAACTGCCTTGGTGAGATTACAGTCACCTATCCAAGCATACTGACTGCATCTAAAGAGGGCCAATGAGGTGTTCTGTTTGAAATGATGTGGGAGTCTGTTCAAAAGGTGTGTTAAACTGTGGTAGACAGTTCTCTCCATCTAGTAGGTTGCATTACTGTCACATGCCAAGTTAAGATCTATACAGCGAGTAACCCATGTACAATTTATTTTATTTTATTTATTTTATTTATTTTATTTGCAGTTGGTTTTCCAGGATAGTCCATTGGGCCAAATGAAATCATTTTCAGTGGAGTCCTGGGGAGAAAAGCTCCAAATAAGGTTACAGTAGGATTTACATCCATATTACAATAATTACAAGAATTTTACAAATATAGTATACAATATGTGGTAGACAGAGTACTGTTCACATTACAGTTAGAGCAAACACTTTTAGGAAGAACAACTGGTGGTAAACATTTTAGATGATACAGGCTAGAGAAGGTAAGCATTTCAATTTAGAAAGTAAGAAACAATTGCAACAGAGCAGACAATGTAGTGTACAACTTTTTTTTTTTTTTTTTTTTTTAGGAGGAAAGTGGAAAGTGTCAAGTCAGTATGGATCATGAAGGATGTGAGCATGAGCATTCCCACTGGGAAAGTAGATGAGAGTGAAGAGATTTTTTGAATGTAAGGTGGTTGAAAGTGGTGCGAATGGCAGGAGGTAGGGAGTTCCAGAGTCGTGCAAAGCTAAAATTTAGGAGATTTTTACCAGGGGGACGATTTGGCTTATACAATTCGATTAGATTTTGGTTGTTAGATCTAAGTACCCTGCTGGGAAGGTGAAATTTAAATGCAGAAGAAAGAGATGGACAGAGGTCAGGTTTGAAAATGAGCTTATGAGCAAGAGTAAGTTGAGAATAGATAAGTTGGTTAGGAAGTTCAAGCCATTTTAATTTATGGAGTGAAGAGCAATGGTGGGTAGAAGATTTATGGCTGGTAGCGAATTTAGCAATTTTATTGTAACAGGAGGAAAGTTTTGTTTTAAGGGAAGATTGGATGTTGGTTAGGAGTGGGGCTTCGTAGAGAAGAGAGGGGATGAGGAATGAGGTAGAGAGAGTGATTTTAGTGGAGGGTGTAAGGTAGCGATTGTGTCGGTATAGCATGCCTAGTTTTTGATGTGTTTTTTTTATGTTGAGTTGAATGTGAGAGTTGAATTTAAGGTGACTGTCTATTTGAACACCAAGTACTTTAGCATTGGACACCAATTCCAGGGATGTGTTGTTGTGGCTGTTAATTAATAGAGAATTAGTATTGATAGAGATGTGTTTAGAGGGGGTAAATATCATTAGATTGGTTTTAGAGACATTAAGAACAAGGTGGCTATCTTTCATCCAGAGTTCAGTGGAAGAGAAGGCATCTTGTGTAAGCTTTTGTAGTACTGGGAAGGATGTAGCAGTGTAGATGATAGTTGAATCATCTGTGTATTGGATAACGCTGGAGAATGGAATAGAGTTGTGGAAGTCATTAATGAATATATTAAATAGCAGAGGACCCAGTATGGAGCCCTGGGGAACTCCAGTTGGGGTGATTAGAAAAGAGGATGTGGCCTTTTTCCATTTAACTGCTTGATATCTATTTGATAAGTAGCTAGAGAACCAGGACAGTGAGGAAGGAGATAAGTTGAGTTGAGAGAGTTTGGTTAGAAGGAGCTTGTGAGAGATAGTGTCAAAGGCCTTTGAAAGATCAAGTAAGAGGGTAGAGACAATATGACCTGAGTCCCGAGCTTTACTTACAGTTTCTAGGAAGGAGAGGAGGGCTGACATAGTGCTGTGGCCGGGTCTAAAACCGTGCTGAGTTGGAGTGAGCAGATTATTGCCTAAGAGGTAAGGTAGTAGCTGTAAATGGATACACTTTTCTAGGAGTTTAGAGATGGGGGATAAGATAGCTATGGGGCGGAAGTTTGCAATATTGTTTTTATTGCCACCTTTGTGTAAAGGTATGATGTAAGCCTTTTTCCAGATTTGGGGTACCATGCTTTCTTGGATAGAGTGGTTGATTAGTATACTGATGGGGTAGGCTATGGCCTCAGCAGAAATGCTGAGGAAGTAAGAAGGAATGTTGTCAGGGGCATTGGAGCATGGTTTTAGTTTTTGTAAAAGTTTTTTTATTGTGGATGTCGAAATTGGTTTTAGTGATAGAGGTGTGTGAAGAGGGGGTGACAGAGATGGAGAGGGAGTGGTAGTAGAGATGGAGGAGTAGGGAGGAGTGCTAGTGGGAGAAGTGGAGGATGGAGAGGTATTGGAGAATGAAGATGTTAGTTTGGAGATGGAATCTATGAAAAATGAGTTGAATTGTGTAGCTAAGTCCTTGTCAGAAGCTTTGGGGTCAGGAGTGGGGTTGAGTAAGTTGCCAGGATTGATAAGGGTAGATATTCCTTTCCAGAACTTCTGAGGGTTTGTTTTATTATTGTTTTGAAGTTTGGAGAAATAGTTTTGTCGATCAGCAATAATGAGCTTTTTTACTTTATTTCTGAGTGTTTTGAATTCGAGATGGGAGAGGTTTTTATGGTAAAGTGCCCAGACTTTATCTCTGTGTTTCATAGCTGCTAGAGTAGTTTTGGTTAGCCAAGGGGTAGTTTTTAGTTTTATTCTTTTGGAGCTTAGGGGAGCATGGTGATCTAGGATATTTAAAAAGGTTGTGTTGAAGTGAGCTACTGCATCATCTAGGGTTAGAGTTTTTAGAATATCCCAGTTGATTGCTTTTAGAGAGTCAGTGAAAGCTGTTGGTTTAAAGTTTTTTTGATTGCGTATGGTAATGTAGTTATATGTTCTTAGTAAAGGTGTAGGGAGTCGGTGTGCAAAGGTGGGCAGGTGATCACTGAGGGAGTCTGGAAGTGTACCACTGTCAGAGAAGTAATGAGGGTGAGAGACTAAGATCCAGTCTAGAATGCTACCCGAAGATAGAGTTTTAGAGGGGCGGGTTGTGGAATTAATTAGCTGTGAGAAGTTGTAAAGGTTTATGTTAAGTGGGCTTGTGTTTGACTGAATGGAGGACCAGTTTATGTTAGTATCTCCTAGGACTTACAGATATGCAGCATTTCCAATATAACAGGGTCAGAGATTGCCTGATATGCAATTCAGAGATCACCTCTAAGCAGACTGTATATCACACACTAAAGTGATAGTGATATCAGATGATCACCATGAACAGATGCTGAAGACCTGAATTCCTCTTATGAGGAAACTATATGGTGTCTCCAATTGCCTCAGGTGCTTGGAAAGGTACTTATCAAAAGGGCTGTTGTACTCAACTATTGGTTTGCAGAGGGAAGAGGACATGGAGGCTATAACATCTTTTCCTGGAGACAATGCCCTCACTTATTACATGAAGATGATAGAATGCCCTTCATACCACTATGGAGACATGTAGATCTAAAGTAAGTTAGCTGTCAACCTGTGTGCTCAGGTCTCCCACCCCTAAGTATGTATGTCAGGTGTTGCTACTGATGTGGTGCTTAACAGGAAAATCACTGTTACCAAAAGCAATGATAATATGTATATTTGCATTTCTTTTAGGGCCATGACTTTGGCAACAATCATTTGTTCAAGTAAGACCCTCTTGTAGGATGTTCACATACTTTGGAGATTCTATGACCACTCCCAGTTTGCAGGCATCAGCAAACCTTGTCAGCCACAGACATGTACTTTGTGCTTGTACTTTGGAGAAATGGATTCCAAACAGTAGAGGAGCCATGACTAAACCCTGGGGAACACCACTGGTTAGATCTTGAATATTGGAGGTGGATTCCCCTAATATGACTATATCACCTTTATCACTGAGGCAGTGAATGACTCCTCTAATGATATAAGGGTTGATGCCTAGTTGAGTGCATTTCTCAATGATGGCTGAGTGGGGACTAGTGTCAAATGCTTTGGCTACATCCAGGTAGGCTGTATGCACAGATTTCCCCTCATCCGAGTCCTAGGTGACTGTCTCAAAGATGCCCAGCAGTTTTAACAGCCATGATCTTACCTTGACAAACCCAAACTTTGTAGGGTCAACTGTGTGAAGACTACCTATATCTTTGATGATTAGGTCAGTGATGATTTGCCCCCTGGCCTTGAAGATATGGGTAGTCAAGATAATAGGTATATAGTTTCCAGGGTCGGTGGATGCACCACCTCTGTGTAAGAGGATAATGGTGGCTGTTTCCATTCAGCTTGGACAAAACCTGTGGTTACACTATGATTGCAAAGAGTTCCCAATGGTGTTAGTACTCCATGTTAGATCCCATGTAGAACTCGGCCTGTGATAGTATCATGTCCCATAGATGCTGTGTTTTTGTCTATAAAGTGGCCATTTTTGACCTGCTCTTTACAGATACATGGTAGGGGACAGGTGGTAGGAATGTCAAAGGGTACATGTGGTGGGAACAGGGGACTGATGGTTTCACAGAACCTGTTTGCCAATATGTTAGCTATGTTGACAGACTCTGTATATGAGGTATCATTAACCATGAGTTCAGCACACATGTGTGCCTTTCCTTTCGGGTTACAGATGTAACTACAGAAATGACTCGTGGTTAACCTTTGTGGAGGAGGCTAATTTGGACCCATACTTTGTTTTGGAGGACTTCACAACAACATTTATTTGCTACTTTAAGCTGAGGAGGGAGTGTCTCCAGTTTAGTGGGGCTCCCTCCCTCCTGCCCTTAGACAGCAATGTCTTCCTGTTATTGTAAAGCCTGTTACTGGCAGTTGTCCATGAGGCAGGTTTGCTTTGCCATGAGGAGCTTGTTGTGATCATGGCAGGTGCAGCCGAGTCAATGCAGTCATACAGGTATTTGTATAATGTATTAGTGTAGAGCTTGGCATAGTTACCAGTCACATTTCAGGGAGGAGGTGCAGTGAAGCTATTTATATCAACCCATAGGGGGTTATAATCTGGATTGCTGAATGTCTTTAGTGTATTTTCTGCAAGGGGGGTGTCACGTGTGATACCTACTTTGAATAAGACCGATTTGAGATCAGATCTCATTGAGAGGACTTGATGGTGGAGGTGCTACAGTGGTCACCCATATTGGTAAGCACCCAATCAAGTATGTTAGCTCCCCTTGTGGGGATGTCAACCAGCTAGTCCAGGGCATTGGAGATAATGAAGTCGAGTAACATTTGGACAAGTGAGTTTGAGGATGACTAATCTATCCAGTTGATGGGTAGTAAAACACTAAACCATGGTGTCCAGCTGTATCTTGATAGACTCACATAGATCTAAATATGCAGAGTAGGTGTTCTGATTCATGGAGGGAATCCTGTAGCTGGCTATGACTTGAATAGGTGCCCCACAAACAGTCAATAGCACCTGATCTGTATCCTTGGAATCATACTGTGTAACAAATGTGGGTGTGTATGTATCCTTAATGAATATTTATACACTGCCATCATTAGTTTGCATGCCTTCAGTTTGAAGTCTGCATGTGTGGAAGATGGTGTAGCCTGGTATGGCTGTGGTGCTCTCCACAGCCTTGAACCAGGTGTCTGTGACTGCACAAAGGTTTGCGTGTTCCAAGATGAGGACAGCTTCCAGTCAATGCAGTTTCCTGTTGACATTCCTAGTGTTTAACAGCATAACCTTGAAGTTGTTTGTACATGGGGTGTTCACATTGGAAGTTTTGTCCTTGAGACACCACCTAAAAATGGCATTATGGGGGTGGCAATAGCTTTGGCCAGTATCCAAAATTCCAGGGGTGACAAATGAAGACCATCTGTGGCAAAGCACTGAGGTCTGTTGAGCATGTCATCCCAGGCTGACAGACAGTGGATTACACTAGACTGATGCCAGATGCTAAGCCTATTATTGCAGTCAGTCATTTTTTGTTTGCATTGAGATATCACCCTAGCTGAAGGTAAAATGCAGCTGACGGCCAAGGGCATACCTGCCTGAGACACATAGTGCAAGAGCTTAGTCATGTCTGTCATCACAGTCCAGAGAGGTACGTCTCAAGTCTTACACAAGAACAGGAACTATTAGTCGTAACAGTACCTGTTGTTGACAGATTTGACTGTATGTGTGATATGCCATATCCTGACACCTCACAGACAGCTGTCCATGACCTTTACCCTATCTAGTCTGGTGATGGGACATCAATGTGACTCACAATGTAATTACCTATGACTAATATGTTTGGATTTGTGTTTTAAAGTAAGGGTTTGACAAGTGAGACAGTGGTGCATTTGCTATTATGTGTGCTGTGGTCTGCAGAGGTAGTATTATGTGTAGTGTGCTTGCGTTTCTGTCTGTGAGGTGTCTGGTGTATAGGTATGTTTCTGCTATGGACCACTGCATATGTAGGTATGTGTGATGTAGGTTTGGATGGAGTAGGAGGTGAGGTGGGAATGTTGGCACCCCACACATTATCATATGTACTGACAGGTGTGTGAGAGAGCATGGATTCAAGGTTTTTAATCTAGATGCATCTCTCACACACTGTGTTTGTGTGAAGTAGTAGACATTTGGGGACACTGTCCACATATCTGCAACAGTCAGAAATAATGCAATTAGCGATAGATTATTGCTTGTGTATACGTCACAACAGACCATGGTTAGACAGTGGCCTGACAGATGTTTACATGTAACATGTTAATACATTTATGGTGTCATCCTAAAGTAAAACAGTACATGACAGTGTGGGATAGCTTGTTAGATTGAGTACACTGCTTTGCCAGGCTTCTTGCACTTCAATGAACCATAATCCTGTTATTAGGCATGATTGCAAAAACATATTTACAAATGTGATAATGTACATAAGGGCTATGATGCTACATGCTTGGGGTTCACAGCCTCAAACACACTCTCTGTAAGCACTCTTTGCAGTGAAGGTGTGCATGTCTGTGGATGTACAGAAAACTTGTCCAACTTTGCTGTCATTATTTTAGCCTTGCAAGTCTACAATATCTGTCAAACAGCAAATGTATGTTGTGTGAAATGATGTGGGGACACAGTGTAGAGTTCCAAGAATATAAATGTACAGTATGACATACCTAGGGCATATGGGAGGGACAGAGACATTGCCCAAAGTTGGCCACCCATTTGCAGCAGGGCTCACATCCATGTCACACAGATACCACCACTACACTGTTGAAGGACAGGCTGCATCCATTGCTGTGAAACTGTCACCTAACATGGATCACTGCCACTGTGGAGCTTGATAGAGCAACCTTGGACAACTATGTCACTTGAGACTTAACCTTATATTGGGATGCAGAAGCTGTGCTCTTAATCCCCATCAGGTCGATACCCTAGTTAAATGCTACAAGCCTCAGAACCCAAGGCATAATACATGCAAATGTGAAATGATTGGTCTGGTTGCTAATTATGACATCTATCTGTAAAAGGCTACAAGAAGCCTACAGAACCTTGCATCATGTGTGACAAGTGTGTGGATCAACAAACAGGCTGTGTCCCACTTCATATCTTTAGCATTGTTTTAATATTTTGCTTCTGGTGAGAGACAAAGAATATCAGCTTTGTATCCCACCACAGTGAGGCCATGTTGAGACCAGCAGTAGAAGTAGCCAGGCAGAAACAGTTCAGGTGACTCCCCTCTTTTCAGCATTCTTCATAAGGTAATTATTCTTTTGCAGTATGCACTGCTTGATTAGTGTGTAACTTCAGAATGACTGACTAAATATGCCATTCTTAACTTTACAAGGTGTACATATTACTTTTCCCTCCAGTGTTTGGCAGTGTTCTGTGGAGGACCAGACACCTTGGGTGTCATTTTTCTCAGAAACCATGATGGCATTTACTCCAATACTGAGTTGCACACAAGACAACCAGCATGCACTGTCAAGCATTGTCCCCATAGTTGTGGAACAGATACTTGTGACATTTAGTGGTATGTGCAATACAACTGTGTAATCAATAATAAAGGATCTGTTGCCATGGATATGAGGATTCCCACTGTGACCTTTACCACTCTATTGAATATCGGTATCCAGAGGCAATGTAGAAATCGCAACATGTTTACCAACAACCACTTCATTATCAAACAAACTGATATGCTATGTGAGAAATGTATATAGACAATGTCACTGGAGGCAAAGCTCTCACATAAAAGTACTCCTAATGTCAATAAGGTAGTCAGTGGTACACACGCTCCACCCATCACACAAAATCCGCAGCAGACATGAGTGGAGGCACTAACTTGTAACCTACATAAATCACAAAAACCTCGTAGAGAATGTCCAGATAAATACCCTCAGCAGCCCCATATGTACTCTGTGAAAACAACACACATATCAACACATAGAGCAACATGTCATGGAGGAACAACCTATAATCCCATAAATCAAGCTGACACACAGTCCAGCATAGCAGTCATTGCTGACTGCATGGAAATGAAGAGCTGTCATTGAATCCCACAGACACAAATGTTCTCCAGGAGGGGCTTTCACAGACATATAGTTGTCATCAGATCCATGGACTAGTACTAAATACCAAGAAATACACAATACTATCCTTTGGAAAGTCATCCAGCCCTGGTAATTATCGTACTGCCAGCACACTTCAAATAGTTGACAAAATACTCAGTGACTTGCAGACACAGATAGTGATCTTAGGTTCATAGGTTGGTACTAGGCTATCAGCCCTAGGGCCTATACAAGCCTAGCCATAACAATTCCCTGGCTATTTCTTCCCACAGTATTTACTTCCCTGGACCCCTGTCTAGCAGGGCGACTGACGTGATCCCTGGGGTGAATTTCCTTTCTCCCATCCAGTCGTCAAGGTTCCTCTTGAAGAGGTCCAAAGAGGCACTCTGCTTGACATGTATGGGCAATCTATTCCAGAGTCTGGGGAGTCTCTGGGTCAGGAACCTATCCCTCCAGCATGTTTTGTTTATTGTGATGACAAGGTTTAGATCCCTGGAGCGTGTAGCTCTGAGGGATTGGGATTTCTTTAAGTGTAGCATGTCCAACAGCTCTGGGTTTGACATGGCCTTGTATGTTAAGCAGAGATCGCCTCTGAGTAGGCGATATGCGACAGAGTATAGCTGGAGTTTTTTAAGGCGGTCAGCATAGGGCATCTGCTTTAGGCCTGTGATTCTTTTAGTGAGGTATTTCTGAGGCCTTTCCAGTTGTTGCAGATGTCTTGAGAGGTACATACCAAATGGGCGTTGTATTCTATAATGGGTCTAATGAGGGATGAGTACAGTGGGACAATGACCTCCTTTTTTCTGGATGAAAAGCCCTTCGTGATAAGGTGTGCCACATAGAAGGATTTCCTGACTGTTGTGGTGATGTGGTTATCGAAGGTGAGACCACTGTCCACCTGTGTCCCTAAGTCTCTTATCACACTTTCTGTGTTTAGTGTACTGCCACCTATATGGTAATTCATGGATACATGTTTTTTCCCAAAGGGGATAACAATACATTTCTTGGCATTGAGCTTGAGCCCATGGCTCTGGCACCAAGCATCTGTTTCTGTAAGGCCCTTTTGTAGAGTATCCACATCATTTGGGGATTCAATAATGGCTCCCAGTTTGCAGTCATCTGCAAACTTTGTTAGCCAGAGTCCCTTAGTGTTGACCTGTACTTCAGAGAAGTAGATGCCAAACAAGAGCAGCCCCAGGACTGAACCCTGAGGTACTCTACTTGTCACTTGTCTGGAGCTGGATTTGGAGTCAGCTACTTTTACAGTGTGGGTTCTATCAGTAAGCCATTTAGCAACCCATTGGGTGACATAGGGATTAATGCCCAACTTAGTAAGTTTATCTATGATTCCAGAGTGGGGGATGGTGTCAAAGGCCTGTCACGTGTCTGTAATATTGTGGACATTATTCTATGTTGCACAACCTATAAACAAAGGTATGGAATGTAAATCCAACGAAGCCAGTGCTCCACTGTAATCAGCATTCCACAGACCTGTCATTGGTGCAATGTCACCTTTGGTATGTAACTAGCCACACATATCCAACAACTATAACATTCAAAGAGATTCCTCAGTAAAGGACTACATGATGTATGTAACATATCCTATGCAGACCACATAAAGGCCCTATCCATGCAGTTTGTCTTCTACATGCTTTGGAGGTGTGGTGTATGCCTGCCATATAGGGTGGTGTCAGACCCCACTATGGGCCTGTTGTACAGACCTACACCTTTACAGTGGTATATATATATATATATATATATATATATATATATAGGACATGCTGGAGAGACAGGTATGTAACCCAGTGACTGACCCTATATGGAACAGGGCCCACATCCATGTTCAAAGGTTCAAAGGTTCATACTAGGCTATCTGCCCTAGGGCGTTTATAAGCCTAGTCAGAGTGTATATGGCTTTCGCCACCCATTTTAAATTAATTTTGCTATGCCCTTTTTCGAGGTTAGTATACTGTGCCTCTGTCTAACAATGACACAGAAGTGATACCCGGGGTAAACCTAGGATCTCCCATCCACTTATCAAGATTCCTCTTGAAGAGAGTCAATGAGGGACTCTGCCTAACCTGGACTGGGATTTTATTCCAGAGTGAAGGGAGCCTCTGGGTTATGAATTTGTCCCTCCAGCATGTCCTATTTATTTCAGTGCTGAGGTTTAAGTCCCTCGAGCGCATAGCTCAATGGGATTTGGATTTTCTGAGGTGCAGCATGTCCATTAATTCCGGGTTGGACATGGCTTTATACGTCAGGCACAGATCGCCTCTGAGCAGGCGGTATGCCACTGAGTAGAGCTGGAGTTTCTTTAACCGAGCAGCATACGGCATCTGTTTGAGCCCCTTGATCCTCTTGGTGAGGTACTTTTGGGGTCTTTCCAGTTGCTGCAGGTGTCTGGTAAGGTACATCCGAAAAGGGGCATTGTACTCAATTATGGGCCTGATGAGGGATGAGTAAAGAGGCATGATGACCTCCCCTGATCTAGATGTGAATCCCTTCATGATTAGGTGGGCTATATAAAATGTTTTTCTAACCACTTTGGCCACGTGGTTGTCAAATGAGAGATTGCTATCAACTTGGGTCCCCAGGTCCCTAATTACTTCTTCTGTTCTTAATGGATTACCACCTATGTGGTAATTTGTGGGCACTTTGTTTTGCCAAAGGGATGACTATACACTTTTTGGCGTTTAGCTTGAGGCCATGGCTCTGGCACCAGTTGTCTGTTTCTATGAGGCCCTTTTGGAGGATGCTTGTGTCAGCTGGAGAGTCTATTATGGCGCCCAGTTTGCAGTCATCTGCGAACTTGGTCAGCCACAGTCCTTCCATGTTGGCCTGTACCTCCGAGAAATATATACCGAACAACAGAGGTCCCAAGACTGAGCCTTGTGGGACACCACTTGTAACTGGTTTGGAGTCTGACATGGCTCCAGCTATTCTAACCATGTGGGTTCTGTCCTTGAGCCAGTTTGCAACCCATCTAGTGACATAGGGGTTTATATTTAAGCTGGTGAGCTTATCTATAATGCCCGAGTGGGGTATTATATCGAAGGCTTTTGCGAAGTCCAGGTAGGCTGTGTGGACCACCTTCCCCTTGTCAATGGTCTTGGTGACTGTTTCAAAGAAATTGACCAGGTTTAAGAGGCAGGATCTGCCCTTAACAAAGCCGAACTGGGTAGGATCCAGTGTCTGTAGGTCCCCAATATCTTTATTTAGAAGGTCCATGATGATCCTTTCCATAGCTTTGCAACCAAGCTAGTGAGACTTATGGAGTGATAGTTTCCAGGATCCGTTGAGGCACCACCTTTGTGGAGAGGGACCACTGTTGCTGTATGCCACTCTTTGGATACATATCCTGTAGTAAGGCTGAGACTGAACAGTAGTTTTAGGTTTGGGTTTAGCTCTTCTGGTCCCATTGATGCTGTGTTTCTTGCTTTGGAGAGGGCAGCTTTTACCTGAGCATCTGAGATGTCAGGGGGGCAGCACTCTGCTGGGATAGATATTAGCCCTTTTGGTGGGGAGGGGGGGGGGAGAAGTTTGCGCTGAACCTGTCAGCTAGGATGTTGGCAATGTCTGTGGGTTTGGTGTATTTTTTGTCATTTTGGACTAATTCTGAGCATATCTGGGAATTCCCGCCCAGGTTCCTAACATAACTAAAGAAAGCCTTGTGATTATCCTTAGTGTCCTGTGCAATTTTTCTCTCGAAGCTGGCCTTAGACGATTTTATGAGTGCCCGTAGTTTTTTGCTAATACTGATCAGAGATGCCTTCCCTTTTTGGGATTTTGCTCTGTCATGTAGTAGCTTCCTCCTTCTATTGTATAGTTTGTTTATGGCTGGGGTCCACCAGACAGGACGTCTGCCTTTGGAGGATTGGGTCTTGGTTTTATTTGGGATTGCATGATCTATGCATTCCTGAAGGTGTTCATAGAATGCGTTTATAAAGGATTTTGTGGTCTGGGCCGTATTATCCACAGGCCCAGGGGCTTTGAAGGATTCCACCTCGGTTTTGAGGAGTGTGAAATTTGCTTTAGAAGTTTTTCACTGTGGTTTTCTGGGCATGGGGTGGGGTCGGGATATGAATATCCAGTGAGATTAGTTTATGGTCTGATCTTACCAGTGAGGGATACACTTCTGGTCTGGAGCATAGTGTCCCCATGTTGGTGATGATCAGGTCCAGTATGTTTTCCCCTCTTGTGGGAGTGGTAACAAGTTGTTCCATAGCATTTGAGTTTATAAATTCTAGGAACCTTTGGGCTAGGGTGTTGGAGCTAGAGTAATGCTCCTAGTCTATGGTTGGGTAGTTGACGTCACCCAATATAATGGTGTTTGGAGAGACCTTCATATTTTCCAGTGTTCTCAGGAAGGCCAAGTAGGGTTCCTGGGTTTGGGAGGGTGGTTTGTAGCAGGCTATAAACTGGAAGGCAGTTTTACCCACTGTTAGTTGCACATGGATAGTCTCTGATGCTTCGTGCTGTGCCACAAACCTGGAGGTGTGGGTATCTTTGACGAATATTGATACTCCCCCTCCTTTTGTGGTTTGGTCCAAGTTTTGGGGCCAAAAAGCATGGTATGAGGTATAACCTGGTAGTGCTGGGGTGCTGTCAAGAGCCTTGAACCAGGTTTCTGTTACTGCACAGATATCGATGTTCTCTATGCTAAGGAGAGTTTCGAGTGCGTGCATCTTGAGGTTTAGACTTCTGGCGTTGAGTAGCATTACTCTTAGTTTCTTATCCCTTGTGATACCTATGGAGGTGGGTTTGTCTTTTGAGCCTTGCCTAAAAAAGGCACTATGGGGGTAGCAAGAGCCTTTGCCAATATCCAAAAGCCCAGGGGTGACAGGTGCAAGCCGTCCCTAGCGAAGCATCGTGGCTTGTCGAGCATGTCATCCCAGGCTGACAGGCATTGGATTTGATTTGAATGACACCAATACTTAAGCCAATTGTTGAAATTGATAATCTTGTCTTCATACTGTGGCATCATTCTTGGTGAGGGTAAGATGCTACTCAAGGTCAGGGTCATACCGGCTTGGGCTACATGCTCAGAGAGCTCCTCTATGTCGCTTTTCATGTAGTCCAGAGAAGTACGTCTCAGGTCATTCACACCAGCATGGACAATGACTGAGTCATATTTGTACTTGCCTTGGAGTGACCTGAGTGCTTCTGTTATGTGGCGGATCCTAGCACCCAATAGGCAGCTCACCGTGACCTTCTCCTTGTTCAGCCTGGTGAGCGGGACGTCAGTGTGCCTGATGATAGAGTCACCTATTACAAGTGTATCAGGTGTGTTGTTTAGCCTTAAGGGCTGTGACTGTTCGGCACACTGGCTTTGTGAGCTATGTGTTGCACGTGTTTTGTTTTGGGGTAGCGGTTGCTTGGGTGTCTGCTTTGGAGGTCTCTGCTGCTTAGGCAGATTTTTATTTAGAGCCTCCAAGTATGTTTTTGTGTGTTTATGTGTTTGGTTTGCTGTCGTGGTAGGTCTATGTGAGACTGGAATTGTAGTGAGTGTGGTTTCCTTCTCCTCCTGACTGGTTATGCCAGTACTGAGTTGAGAGAGCTTAGCCTCCAGTTTGGCTATATGGTTGCATCTCTCACATGTGTTGGAATTTGTTGGGAGGAGGAGAGGGTTGTCTGTGTACATTAGGCAGTTGTAACATTGCCTCAAGATTCCCAGGTTCACCAGCTGGACCGGAGAGGAGATTGACAACTGACCTTTGGACATGCTAGAATAGTATTGGGAATTCCTTTATAATTGAAAAAAAGGGCCAATGGGGAACAAGTTACTCAAGGGAAGTTTGTGAGGGTGTAGTGCTTTTAATTTTTTAGTGCTGACTTATATAATTGCTTTAGTGAGCAAGTGCTAGGCTTTAGCATAGGAATAGGGTGTTTATTATGAGAACTAGATCAGTTCCAAGGCTCAAACCCAAATAAGCGGCGCTGCTCGATGCCGCACTATGCACAAAATCACGCAAAGCTGCGCTACAACGGGTTTTATACAGGCGGACTTGAAAGAGCTAGAAATTGGCCCAAAACAGCCAACAGACTACCAGATTCCTGTGCTGGGAACACTCCTCCAGGGACAGATTGGCTGCTCCAAGCTCCCCACTGCCACTGGTGAACAAAGAAGCACATTTCTGCCCTAATGCAAATCAAGTGCAAGTTACACAATTGGATGAGGAACAGGACAATCATACCTGCTTGTGGACCAATGTCTACAATGGGCACAGGGAAACTGCAGATGGTTCAACCCCCATGCCCTGGCTTGTAGATGTTTCAGCTCCCAAAACCCTGTTTACACTTATCAATTATATCAGACCTTGACAGTGTTTAGGGATGCATGGCTAGGCTTAAAGAAGTCCTTGTGTCTGTTAGCATATTACACATGTATGAACCTATGAACCTCAGAACCTATACTGTGTTACCTTTCTGACATCATTTGTGTTGTGTGCTGACATTCAGTTCTGTGCTCTAATACTGATGGATTGATTGCAGATGTACACCCATAGGTGTGTCTTACGCAATCCTGAAAGTGAGACATAAACATTTCCATGTGACACCTACCATTGGGTGACTACACAGCCATTACAAAAGCATACATCCTAATGTACACACACTATTATGGTATAGTCATTAGAAATGGGAATGTACAAATTCTGAAAATATACAGTACAAGTAGCATGTCAAAATAAAAATTGGATGAAACAAATTCATATTAATATAGATAGTCATCCTGTGCATCAGAAACATGGCTTTATTTCCCTGCATCCATGAGAGAGATGAGAGGGATGTTGTACAGGTATCATCACTTGCACAGGATGTTGTCTGGGAGTGCAGGAGGCCTAGGATGATCCAATAGGTCAGCAAGATTGTGTGCAAGTCAGGAAGGGACACAGGCAGAATGGACCATGGAAATGTAGCATGTGTGTCTATAGGTGGCCTGAATGTGACACTTGTGTGAGTGTTTGAGAGTACACAGCCAAGCTCAGTGCTAGCCCTACGTATCTGTATGTTGGACAGCTGTGAGCCATGCATGGTAGCACTGACAGTGCATTGACTCTGCCCCCAAACATGTGAACTGGTTCTGTCAGGAGTCACACTGGCACCTCCATGCCCAAGGTCAGATATTGTGCTACTACTTGAGGGTGACTGCTGTCTGCTGGGAATGTGTCCTCCACAGGACCACAAGCCCATGGCCTGCCATGTCTTAGTGCGGACAGCACACTCCCCTCTGGATGTACTGCCACTAGGGGACGTGATTGTGTATGGTCACATTGACTCTCAGCAGATGTAGTTACTGACCTACTTCCACAAAGCGGACACTCAACTCTGACCAGACATTCCACCACAGACAACGTGCATTCTGAGACAGATAGTGTACGATCTCTCTCAGACCAATGTCTTTCCAATGCATCAGTGAACCAATCCAGGGTATCAGCAATCTGGTAGAGACAGTCATAGATGTCAGATTGCTCTGCATCCATAACCCTGAGCATTCAGCTGGAGTTCCTTTCTAAACATGCCTGCACCTCCTTGATGGCCCTAAACATATGCCGAGTGACACGAGATGAGACACCTGCAAAAGGTGGTGGAGGGACAGTAGGTCTCCTACAAGCACCCCTATCAATCCGCCTGTATGGAACCTCACCAACTGTTTGGCTATGGCCAGTGTCAACAGTCACTGCAGCCACAGTAACAATAGTTCCTGTTCAATGTCCCCACCTTTCAATTGTCCAAAATCTGTGGCCACAGGGGACTGGGTGTAAGTAAACATACTGGCTGTGTATGGTGATAATGAGGGCAGATGAGAGATGTCACCCTCTGTGCCAAATTCAGCCCCTGCCCCCACCATCTGTGCCTCACTTTGCCCACCTTCATCATCAGAGTCTGAAGAGACACTGATATCAGGTTGTGAAGGGAACAAAGATCAACCTCTGCAGTCACCTATGATAAAAAGGGAAAAGCATTGCATTAATACCTGCACTACTATGCTCTGCTATATTATGTTGCAATATATGATAAGGTGTACACACTGCGGTCACTATCACACACTTGTATAACCCAGAAACTCATACAGTAGGACAGGAGAATGTTATTTTCTAACCCACATCTGTAATCATTTTGAAATAAATGTTCTTTAAACAAGAATCTCATGAGCAAAACAAATGATGTACACTGCTGACATTCTGAAAAACTCTGCACAGTTGACAGTTATGACAATCTGTAATGTCCTGGCAATACTGTCAAATCAATAACTGTGGTCACACCTACAAGGCATATGTATGAGTCTAAAGTGTGTACAATCAGAAAATATCTGTACAGTTGGCAGTCATGCAGACAGTACATCAATCCAGCAGCCCAGTGATGACACTTGACCAAATACAATGAACTAAATCTAATTCTCTGATGAAACAGTTTTGTGCTTAAGAGCAGCATAAGCATGATCTCTTCCTGTTCCGGAAAGTTCCTGAAAAATGTGAAGGAGAGGTAATGTACACAGCAGTGCATGTGACAGTATAACAGGGCTAATACATGAAAATATCTCACATTTACATTAGCTGCTATGTTAACAGGTATGTGGGTCACAAATTGTGCATGAGCTTAAAACTGCAGCTACCCTCCCAAAAAAAAAACACCTGACACCCATGTAAAACTATGTGCACCCTGACATGCTGACTGCTACAGTATTCCAATGCTAAATCAACTAAGCATACCTGTATGCTCCTCTTAAGTAGAAACAGTTGCACCTACATCCATGACATACAGGGTGATGGATGCCTGGGAGCTGTCCTTTGTTGCAAGATTCACCAGGAATTCTTCAGTGGCTGACAGAGATTGTTCTGCTGCAGGCCCACCACCAGTGACCTGACAATCCCTGGCAATGTCCATTGCATATCTGCATGCCATGTTGATCATGTCAGTGGCACAGTGTTGCACCTCCTCATTTGTGAGATTCTGGTGATGCACAGCATTAATGTTGTGCACCTGTTCATCCCATGAGGCTGTACACTCTTCCTTATTTGTCTTTCCTCTGGACAGCAGGACCTGGTGGTGTTGTCTCAAGGCCTCAGTAATGATGGTTGTTTTCTGCCTCAGTGAAAGGTGGACGTCATCTTGCATGCATGATATCTCCTGAAATACAAATAAATGAAAACACGTCAGGTTCACATACATGGGAGTACAGTATGTAGAGATACAGCAATATAGGAAGCCTATTGGCATTCCCCATTTGATTACACATCTCTTAATCAAAAGTGTGCCAAACATACAAAGGTTGTGGAAGTAACTAGGCTTATAGCAATGGTGACCCACTGCTGTTTGTGACATGACAGATACTCACGTATGATCACAAAACAAACATAGGAGTCCATTGTAGTGTGCCCCATAGCAGGGAAACTCCCACCCATAACGTATGTATAAACAGCAGTGCCAACCAAATAGAAGGGTACTACTACAACTGCTAACAAAGGAAGTATGCAGGAGATCTGTGTACCTAGTTAATACAGAGCATTATACCTTTGCTGTACTCTACATCCTCTGTAGGTGTAATACTGCTGGGATCACTGGCATGTCATCAGTGCAGTTCTAAGTAAGACTTACTGATGTAATCTCCATTCCTCTTAAGTATACTCAGACATATGCATCATGTTGAAAACAAAGTGGTTACATACCTGATGGAGTACAAAACTCCTCTGTTGAAAGATACAGCTATATGAGTACTGTGTGAATCAGTTAAGCATACAGACTAACTCTCATACACAATGGTTCCCCTAGCTAGGTGTTTGCCTTTTTAAGATGGGTGTCATTAGCAGGTGATTGCCGCTGAACCAACCCATGGTTCAGGAATGCTACATGCAGCATATACAGCTGATTTGCTGTATAATCAGCCAATCCCATGCAGCTACTCAACAATATATAAGGCCTCAATGTAGATTACATCCACTTTCTCACATTTTGAGCTGGAAATTACTGGGGTAGGGATTATGTCAGCACAGAAAGAATGCTTGTAGCAGCTACTTGCTGCATACAGATGTGTGTGCTACAGGCTGAAGCTGCTGCTGCTGCTGCTGCAGGCAATAGACATAGTCAGACAGGCTGAATAATGTGCAGGGCAACAACACTGAAGAGAAACTGTGGAACCTGTGGCAGCCTTGGTGTACAGCCAGAGCCTGATTGAGGGAACCCATCCCACTGGAAAGTAAGGTATTTGTTTAAGGTAAGTATGTTAGCCAAAGGTATCTTTAACAGAGTAAAGGGAAACATGCTTTTTGTATCCTAGAACAAGGTAGAGGGTACATTAACCATTATGTCAACCAGTTTGATAACTGCCATATCATGTGTAATGTCATGGTAGTCATCTGGAACATATGTGCTGGCAACCATTGCTTCTAGCATGAGCTGCATATATGTATGTAACTTGTGCTGCTGTGGTTGTCTGTAATATCACTAGCAAATCATTGTGGGCTGTGGTCTGCTATGACGGGGCCTCATTTGAATTACATACTTCAAAATCCTGTGGGAATTCATACTGATGCATGACCTGACATTCTAGCACTTTCTGGTGTTGTAATAGGAATAGTTTAAATGTGGACCTATCTGTAGGCCATAGTTTAGAAGCAGGCTGTACTGCTGTGGATGGATAAATAGGTGATGAGACAGTCTACTGGTGATGTACACATACATGTATTTTAAATGCTAGACATGGCTGTATTTGAACCCAGGACCATGTGGACCAAAATTAATGTTTGCACAGCATTTAACAAATTCTGCTACTGAGTCACTCTCATAGTGGTCCATTTTTACATGTTGTACATATAATTGCACACTTGCTTGTTGTTACATGCCTTACTAACATCTATTATTATTTGTATGACTTTATAGTGATGTATTTTCTACCAGAGACACAGCTACACTCCTATTTTTGTATTTCTCTACCAGAGACACAGTTACACTCCTATTTTACCATTACTCATGTAACAGGTGTATTTTTATGTTTTAGATATAATTGCACAGTTATTTGCTGTTAGATACCTCACTTACATCTATTCTTATGTGTATGGCTTTATAGTGATGTACTTCTCTACAAGAGTCCCAGTTACACTCCTATTTTTCTATTAATCTCATAGCTGATTTGTGCAATATGGCACAATGCACAGCATGATTTAAACACGTTAAATTATGGGAACTTGGCAATTACTATGTTTTGCTTAAAACACCTGCATGGCTTGGAGGGTTTATACACTGTTCTGCAGGTGTAATATGTCATCGGTTTGCAATAGGGCACATGTATAATTTTTGAATGTGATTAATATGTTTTCAAAATATATATCAACATACCATTTAGCTTAGCTTAGCGATGCTGCACATTGTGGAGCATCACATAAAAATTCTTTAAAAAAAGAAAAATGGGGAGATAGGACAGTGGTGAAATGGGTGTGCAAGCAGGGGAAAAACATAGTGAAAGGCAGGTAGGTATGTGCAGGAAGGGTGTAGGAAAGAACCATACCTATCCATTTTTTGTACAGCAACAGCTGTGCACTATTTTTTTAGCTGAATTTGGAGTGCCACCCCAGAGAGATAGGGTGAGGACAACATAAGTTCATTGTCAAGCCAATTGAACCAAATTAAGTGTGTCCAATGGACACGTGTGCAAAAAGGAGAGCTATATATGGGATGATATTTTTTGGGGGGACAGGTATCCATTTTTTTTAAGGTGATGGTAAAATGTTGGGGAAGGGACATAGGTATGTGTAGGGGAGATCTCTTGGGAAGGTGAGGAAGCTTTTGCAAACAGTCAAGAAAGCAGACAGGGCTGGTGTGTAGCATAAGAGGGGGTGAAAACCTTGGTTGGGGAGGGTGTTGTGGAATCCCAGTCCCATGGATGTTAGACATGGTAGCAGTGTGAATCAAGTCCTCAACCATGGGATTGTTAGCCACTGCACCTTCACTGCTTCTGTGGAGGCAGTGGTTGATGCCAGGGCCTATAGTGAGGCTGCCCCACTAGCATGGACAGCATGCTCTCCATCTGGCATTAGCATGCACCAACAGTTTGGCACAGCAGCCCACACACCATGCCTGGCAGTTCCATTCCCAGAGGGGGGGCACTTCCAGCCTATGGGCTGGAACTACCCAATGGAGCAGGTAGTGCAGGGGCAGCAGAGGGGGCACCACGAGGCTGTGGCCCAGATATACTGAGCCTTTGTGCCACAGCCAGGGGGAGCCAAGGTAGGTGGATCATCTGGAACTGGCCTACCTTGTCATGCTGTGGTAAATAAAATATGAACATAAGGTAAAAATAAACATAACCAAATGAATGTAATTAATAACATAACAGAAAAAAACATTGAACAATGGAAAGAAATAGAAAAGAATATAATGAGGAACACAACAATACATAATGTAAATGAAAGTTTTTTTAACAGCAAAGAAATGTTAAATTACACATACGGTTAACATAACAGGTAACTACAAATAATATGATAATATCAAATTATAATAATAGATATAATTAATAAATAAAAGAAGAGAAGAGATGAGGTGAGAGAGAAAAAAATAACATTAGTAACTTCACAGATAATATTACTACACAGACTACTACTACATACTTCTATTTATTTATTTATTTATTTATTTGCAGTTTGTTTGCCAGGATAGTCCATTGGGCCACAAGGAGCCCATTTTCAATGGAATCCTGGGGAGAAAAGCTCCAGAAAAATACAAATACATAGTACACATTGCACATATACATTACAGATTATCTCATATGAATACAAAGTAAATATGATAACAAAAGGTTAACAATGATAGAATACATCAGTATAGTTCATTAAACAGCAATAAAAAACACTTTTTTTTTACAAAAGTAGCAGTATAGGGTAACTGTTAAGTAGTAGGTCAAATAGTAGTAGTAGGTCTAGATATGTTAGATTTCACTTCTGAGAACACTTACCGGTTATATTGTATAGATGATGTTGCCCATACATAGCCCTCAGCATGTTATCATGAGACATTATGGGCAAGCCATACTAAATTGTGGTATAAAGACACATCAACAGGGAACATTTTTATATAGTGTGCTTATACATTAGTGGCAAGGTGTTCTGATAACAGATTTGCTATTAAATTGCATTCCAAGTAATGTCATATATCTGCAAATCAAAGGACCAGACATACAGGGCAGTAGTCATTACATTCTGCAAAAATCATGACAGTTGAGAGGTATGTTCGTGTACACTAATTACACTAGACAGCTTGTCATTTCTCAGTTGGCGGCCATGGGATTAGAACCCACATGCAGTGACTAAAAAAATACTGAGCACTTTATTTTAAAATAATGAATTAGCAAAGCACCATTTCCTTTAAAACTTTTATTGAATCATGTTATGTGAAATCGTAAATTTACACACATGCATAGGTATGTCTGGTGTCAGACTGGAACCCACAAGCAATGACTATAGGAATACTGCACACTTTATTTGAAAAAAAAACTTATTATCAAAGCACAATCTTCGTTTACACTTTATTGCTTAATGTTGCTTCAAATATGGCATTTACACACGTCTAGGGCTTCTGTTAACTTATCTGTACACCCTGTTAATTTACAGAGTGAAATCCGCAGCATATTTCAGACAAGATGAGCACAACACAAGCTTGAACCTTAATTTGGATATTGCACTACATTTATTTCTGACATTTGTTCGTGCATTATTTATTCATTCACATGTGCCAGTTGACTGGTGTCAGATTAGAACACAGAAGCAGTGAATACAGGAATATTGAACACTTTATTTGAAAACCTTACTTATCAAAGCACCATCACCTTTAAAATTTATTGATTAATGTTGCTTCAACTCTGGCATTTAGACACATGGATAGCTGTCTAGGACTTCTGTTAACTTACCTATATACCCTGTTCATTTATTGAGTGCAACCTACAGCATATTTCAGACAATGAGCAGACCAGAACAGCGACTGTTCATCTGGGAAGACCACAACATTAACTGATGGTTGGAAGCTATGTTACACAGTACTGCATGCTTACTTGCTTTAACTTTCTTTAACATTTCAGATATGTAATGACACATTAATAAATATGTAGGCTGTCCCAGGTATGTCATACCTGACCATTATGACTACAGAATCTGCATTTACTTTACTATATTATTAAGTTATGCATTAAGTTATTACTTTGATGATTTTCTTACTTACCACACACTTGGCTCATCCTGGCCAAATGCTCAACATGGGACTGTACATTGTGAGCCCTCTCTTCTGCAGCTGTGGTAAGAGAAGTAAACCATTATGCATACCAGTTTTACAGAGATTAAGCTTGTATATTTATAAATTACTGGAAAACATACTTACATATACATGGGGTGCACCCATCTCTAGCTTCTTGGACCCAGGTGTCCAAGGTTCCCCTCTTCCTACATTTCGGATCATCATAGTAGTGGTGACACTGCTCACAAATGCAGGGATATCAGTATCACTATTTAGGTCCCTGGCCAAACAATACCAGGCCTCAAACTTGCACTCTCAGCCCTCGTAGGTGCCCTGCAACAGCTTGGGTCTATATCTCTCTACTAGGAATCTAATAAAAAGCTTGGACTCCTGCACAACCCACTTTTGCTCCCTAACAAAACGATCCCTCTCCAACTCCAGGAGCCATACCCACAGTCAAGATCAGGCTCCAAGGAATGATGTGAATTTCCCACCTATTGGCCTTTATATAGGCTGCTTTCCCACCCTTGCACATCATACTGTAACTTTCAAAAAAGTGCAGCATCGCTTAGCACTGTGCAAATTCGCACAATCCATGTTTAAGCAAATCTTAGCAACACACAGCTTTTTTAACAATTTCTAAATGTAACAATTATTTAATTTAAAGTCAACCAATGTTTCAGTCACCTGACACAGTTTCACAGCACTATATGTAAAATGTATTACTAACCAGGACCTACTACACTGTAGGGCATGATTCAACCTATCTAGCCACTGGGATAGTGAAGGGAACTTGAATATCTTTAGATATACTGAGAAGGTGTCTGTAAGTGTAGGGCAGCTTTGCTGCATTGGTTTGCTCATTGCAAAGCACGGCAGACCTACAACAATCGAATACATCCAGTTTCTATTTTTAGCTATCTAGCGGATGTCTACTGCTTAAGTACATATCACTACTCCTAGCTAAACAAGTGCTGCATTGTGCAAACAAGCACATGAAAAAAATAGTAATATTGAAAGCATCTGGATTCTATTTTTATATATCTAGCAGATGTCTACTGCTTAAGTATGCCATTCTGCACCTAGCTAAGCAACATGCCGCATCATGCAAACAAGCAATAAAAAAAATAATAATAAATAAAAAAAATCATTTATTAAAATTGAATGCATCTGGTTTCCATCTTTAAATGTCTAGTGGATATCTGATGTATATGTGCTAAAGAAAAGCATAACTAAGCAACATGCCGCACCCCACAAACAAGCACATAAATATAAAAAAATTAAATTGCAATATAATGACATAAAACGTCTTGTACATCTTTTGGCAAAGGTGGATGGGCAGAAAGGTGTGTGGCTATGCCATAAGTCTTACCCAGATTCAATACCCATGTTGCTGTGATCTCTCTTAGGCCCACACTATAATTAATTCATATGTATGGAATGCTGCACAGGGGGAACTGTGACTGCGTACATGGATATATTCTAGAGCCTGCATGGACTTTATTGAATCCTGAGGATGGTTTTCTGTTCAAACAGTAAATAGGAAAGTATGCTGGAGTTTAACCAGATGGTTGTCTGATGTATAAACAAGACAGAAGGCACGAGAGAAAGCTAGACTGGATCCTGTGCCATGTGGAGAGCTGATGGCTGAAATAGCTGCCCTGCGACTTTATGTAGGCAAAGTTATTACTAGTAGCATCAAAGCCACTAAAATGTTATACCTTTGCAAAACACTGTGGGAGAAATGCAAGAAACAGTGCAGATGCAAGCAGGAAAAATAAAAATGTAACACAGCACTACAGACTGCCCATTAGGTAAACAAACTGATACAGAATATCATGCCAGAAGAGAAAATGTTAAAATAAAAAGATTGAGAGACAGAGAGAGAGAATTGAAGGAAAACATGGAGTAAAATGCTGTAACATCAAGTATTATTGTTCTTAATTGGATTTTCTTGCTGGATTTTAAATGGAATCACTTGATCAAGTTCAAGTATGATGACTGGAAGTTAATATTTTAAAATTAAGACACTCAGGACCCAATAATCAGGATATGAAGAAGGCATTACGCCAAAACTGCTTGTCCTGTTTTTGAGTTGTCAGTGGATTGTTCATTAAAGATTTTATTTTATTTTAGTCTATCGTCTGCCTGTGGTGATACACTCATTGTTTCTCTGAAGTATTTTGTTTTTCTGGGGGTGTTCTTCAGTGGTAACAATTTATTACCTGATTTATTTTCTCAAAATAGACAATATGAGAATGAATACAGCAAATTATATTGAATAAGTGAAAGACAGATGTATTGGGCAGGGCAGGCAAAGATCCCCCTTAAAAGACAGAAGGGAAAACAAGTATAACTATGAGGAGAACTTTAGTGAGAGGAACATCAGTGAGGAGGAATGTTCCTATCCAAATCCAAAGCTGAGGAGCAGTGGAGAGCACAGGGAAGAGGTGACAGAGACAGAAGGTCAGAGGGAGACACAAAGAGAGTTTTTGAAGGGGTCTTCAGACAGCTGGATCAAGAGACATTGGGTGTGGGCACCAAATAAGAAAGACATAAACAGGGCTAAGAATATTAGATAAGTAATGATAAGTTGACAATGGAAAACTGGCGCTATGGCTTGTTTAAAAAACGTTGCACTTATGTGTATTTTTTCTTTTCTTTTTTTATTTTCTTCATATTCCATGTATTTTTAACTGCTCCCAGATAAAACATGCTTGGCTGAGAGGAAGATTGGAGTGTACCTGAGACCTGCTAGAGAGAAGTGTGAGTAGAAAAAGAAAGAAAAATGTTTGCCTCAACTTACGTCTGCAATCTGATTAACAAAATGAGGGAGATAAAGAATTGCATTTGCTGTATAAATAACTGAAGGGCAGATGTTTTAAAAACTTTTTTATAAGAGACATTTTGGACTTGAAATCAGGTAGGATTTGAACAAGCAGGTACATTTATGATTAGAGAGAAAAGCAAAGGAAAGATGCAGAGAAATGGAAAAGTAAAGAAGATTGTAGTAGGGAGAATCAATCATATATAGAATGATGCAATATATGTGCCAAAAGAAAACACACATTGGTAATATTTTTTGGAAGCATACATAAATGATACAAGCCTCTTAAAAACATTATTGGGGCAGAACACACAAAAGAGCAATACAAGGAATGCTATGTTATGGGGAGGGGAATGCTTAAAAAAGGATAAAGAGAGTTCGCAGAACGCAGTCTTAGAAAAAAGGATAACAGAGTTCTTATTGTAACCATATTAGGTTGATGTAACAATTTATTGAACGGGTGAATATGCAAGTTTGTAATGCCCCACTAGCAGTAGACACCCCATGTTTATTCCTTTTTCTAAGCTTATCAGTACAGCATAAGTGGACTGTTTAGCTATAACTGGGAAATGCAGAGCTAAAGACCAAGCCTGATGTCCATAAATATTAAGGTGTCTCCAAAATATCCTAAATCAATCTAAATCAAAAAGTGAAAAGGTTACACAGGAGTTTGGTTTTATTGGCCTTAATGTACTAGTCAAGACATAAAAATTGAATAGTAAACAGTAAAAAATCAAGGGCATTAGGAAACCATGTAGCTGAAACATTTGTATGTTCTTAAGGGGTCATTTGCATATATCCCATGGGCCTCAAACTACAGGAAGTTTACACTATCACACAGTGAAGACTCTAACTTTGCTAGGTCTTTCTTGGAGCTTTTACTGGAAGAAACTGAACAAGGGACAGGCAAGACATGAAGAATTTTCTCAGAATAAACCCTCCTAAAGGTATATGGATGGAACAACAGTTTTAGTAAATTCAAACCGATCAAGAGCCATTTACTGAAACTGCTTTCAACAAACCTCAGACATATTTTTTTTCCTGTAAAAAGCAAGCACCCCTGCACCCTCCTGTGTGTATACAGCTCTTGATCTATTTGCCTTCACTGAGGCTACAACTGATGACTTGACAGCAACCTAAAAAGATGAATATGTACCATCTGGAGGAGAAGCCAGGGGAAATAGTAAAGGAACTAGGGGAGTGTGGTAAGTAACATATTAGTATACTGAAGGACTTGAAAGCAAAGGCTGGCAGAGACCGGGCTTCTTTTGAAAAAAATCAGCAAAAATCTGGAAAAAGCGATTTTTTTTCTCTGAGAGATTCTTGCAAAAATTCAACGAGAAGGTGCAGGCAAGATTGGAAAAGGATGGTGTAAGATGAATGGTAAAGGGAAGTATAAAGAGAGAAGCCAAAATAAATGGAAAAATATTAAAAGTTTGGGGAAAGGTACAGAATGGCAGGATAACGAGAATACGAAAGAGTTTGAGAGAAAGAACAGCACAGATGGCATTGGAGAGGTTGAAAAAAACACAGACAAAGGGGATGGATAAAAAAACCCAGGGAATGGGGGGAAGACTATATCTGGGAAGACATGATGGGCATGTTGAGAGTTTTGAATGGAGCTGTCCATCTGGAGATGGTCATGCCAGAGTAGTGAAAAGATGGTACAGAATTCTGGCAAGGGTGCAAAAATAGGATGGGCCCAGACATCATGCTGCTGGCACTGTGATATGGCAAATGCTGATCAATTACATATGGAGTGGCCATGTGAGGAAATTAAGCAGCTATAAGAAATAGCTAGGAGAATCTGGAGGGAAATATTTCACTGGCAGATTAAAGATGCAAGTGTGGATAAATAAGATGGAACTAGGGTACAGTGAGTAGATGGACAGAAAGATAGATGGACAGACAATGTAGGAAATGGAAGAATACATGAGAAGCCCAGCAGCATAGGGCACAGAGCATGTAAAAATGGAGAAAGGAAAATGGTGATCTTAAACACAGAAAAGTTAAGGGATATGGTGTATATGAGGGAAATAAAGACACAATAAACGGAATATCAGAAGCTGGAAATAAGACTTTGAAAAGTGAGAGAGAATACTACAACAAGGGAAGAGACATGGAAAGAGAGCTAATGAGGAAGACTGCCATTAATTGCTCCAGTAGAAATTATGCTATTAATGCGATATGTATAATGTTTTCTATAAAGCTTAAAAATTCTGCTTACATTGAAGTGTGCTGAAAAATGTGAAATATCTGGAAAACAATAAAAATTACAAAGATAACATTAATTAGTTCATTCATTCATCCATTCATTTGTTGATACCTACTTTATTTTATGCAGGGTGATGACAGAACTTGAGCATGTCCAAGTAATTAATCAGTAGGCATGAGCAGAGAAACAATTCTAATTATGATGCCAGTCTATTGCAGGACACACACACACACACACACACACACACACACACACACACACACACACACACACACACACACACACACATAACTTCTATGGGCATTTGATGGCTGCACTGATTCGCATAACAGCAGGCTGTGGGAGGACACTGAAGCCCCTATAACAAAAAAAAAACATTTGGACACAAGAAAATTATGCAGACTCTGTACATACAGCAGTACAGTTAAGCAACGAACAAAAGAATTAATCACTGTCAGTCAATAATGCCAGCTGTTGCACCCCCTACCACCACCTCACAGAAGGTTGACTAGCTGAATATTATTGCATCCCTACTTATTTTCAGAGTCATAACGTCTGGACAGTACCAATAGTACAATGAGTGCCTTTGGGTGATGCAGCAGTAGTCGCCAGTTTATAACTTAAATTGACAATACTGTCTGTATGACACCGGTCTTGGAAATCCGGAGTAATGATTTTATGAGTTTTTATATGTCACATCTTTAATGACTCTGCTATCAGTCATGAGTCGGTGTGCCATTTCACTGAAGTTGTCAAGATTCTCTTCTTTAGTGAAGAAGAATGTTTAATGTGAGAAAAGTTCTTGCAAAGTGTTCCAGGTTATAGTAAACATAGTTGAAGCATTAAAACTGATCACGTGATTTTTCAGAAATTATAGCGCTGTGATAAATCG
Source organism: Protopterus annectens (assembly GCF_019279795.1). NCBI lineage: Eukaryota > Metazoa > Chordata > Ceratodontiformes > Protopteridae > Protopterus > Protopterus annectens. The sequence goes on from NC_056725.1 coordinate 584,243,794, forward strand.
ATTAATAGATTGACTACAGTTCTGAGGTAGCTGTCAGACTGATATTGTGCCAAATCCTGCTCTTCCCAACTAGTAAGTGAAAAAGGCCGAGTAACTTCTGCCAGGCCTCATTACTTTTAGTATTTCCAACTATGAACATTCAAAAAACAAATCAACAAAAGCTGACACCACAAACATAATCCCCTAAACTGTACAACTAAACTGAAAATGACTGCAAATGCAATGCCTCATACAAGTAAAATTACACACAAAATCTCACATTCATTACATAAAGCAAATAAACAAAACACAAAACCAATAATTTTACATGAGGGAAGGCCCCCTGCCCACCCTTTTGTAAGTATTGTCTCTCTGAGATCACTTCACCTTGGAGAAAAAGCAAAACCAATAGCACTGTTCTCACAATGTGGTCACAAACTCAAAATGATAGGAAACACAAATCCAAAGTAATCATAGTTTTCCATACAAGACCCCTCCAAATTACAAACCTACACCATTATAATGTTTGCTGTAATATACAAATATTGCCAGATGCAAAACATTGCAGTACACCACAGTAACTGCTTGCTTTGCTGCTTTATACATCATGTAAAAAAAAATTAAAAATGTGATAAAACTCATCAAGATACTACAGAATGCCACAGAAAAGAGAAAAAAACATTTTCAGTAAAAACTGCACACCAAAAGCATGCTCTGCAGCCAAAATTGAATAAATTCAGGAATAAGCTGCAAACCATTTTGTCCAGGGATATCTTCAGTTGCGGGTCAGGTAGAAATAGTAATGGGAATTAAGATGATAGTAGAAGAAAGTGTGGTGGGGGATGGAGGGTTAAATTGGGAAATTATGAGGTTTGGGAGGAAATGAGGTAAGTGCAAGGAGGGGCTTAACTGGTTTTGTGTGAGTGTAACTGGGTAAGGGATCAGATTTTGGCATGAACTTGCCACCCTCCCTCTCTCCCTCTTTTAGGAGCATTGGGTATTGTGTGGTTCTTTTTATAGGTTTGATTTTTATGCGGAGAAGAGGACCAGGTTTGTCTCTCTTCTGTTCCCCTCTGTTGTTGGATGTTTAATCCAATGAGTTGGGAATGAAAGTGAGCGGTGCAACACTGTTTGATAAGTAAACATAAGCAAGAGAAGGTGAGGACGCTGCTTGATAAGTAAAAGTGAGTGAGTGGAGGTGACGATGCTGCTTATTTGGTTAGGGTGAGCAAGGTTATGCTGCCCATAAGAAATGGTTATATGGATGTTCATGCTGTGATCAGTAAATTAAAATATTGTTCAATAAAGTTATGTTTATGGAAGTTTAATAAAGGTTGTCAAATGTCATTTGGCATGGTGTGTTTACTGAAGGGGACAGGGACAAACTATAAGTTTACCATGCACAATCTTTCATCATTAAGAAGAAAGCTCTTTTTCTTAAGCTGTTCTGTTTCATTCTTGTTCTGACAGGTTCTTCTCAGCATCTGTGATCACATGATAGTCTAGCATCTATTTTTCAAACCTCTGACATTCCCCCAACTCAATTGTGGACTGCCTATCCTCAAGGCAGACAGCTCTTAAAGACAGTTAACTACCCTGGAGTAAAATGAAATACTTTCTGTATCAAATGCATAAAAAGTATGCTCTTAGCTTAATGTTTTTTCAGGAATATGTGGTACTTTTTCTTAGTGAAACTACTGGACATTATGGTATATGTTCATTTTGACCATGGTAAAAAGTATAACTTGACTTGTAATGTTCTTCCCTGGGAAAACCCATCCAAACCACCCAAGTTCAACATTTTTTCAACCTGGAAGAACTATTTTCTGTAGCCTTAGAATTAACATAATGGCATTAAATCTGCATTCTGTGAGCAGCCCAAGAGCTATTTTGGACACATTGCATTTATTACACTATTATTACACTAAATGCAAATAAAAATTCAACAGTTACGTTTCATAAACTGAACTATTTGGAGCTCTGATGAAAATGTAATCAAACATTTCAGCCTCCAGCAGTAGAGTAAATCAGTACTTAAATTACATTGTCAAATTCACTACAAAAGCATCAACACATCAAATTAGGACTGCTGCCATTCTGAGATTTTACGTGGATTCAGACTATTCCATTTCAGTAAAAGTATATCTTGAAATCTCCTTGCCAGGTAACAGTAAACATTCTATCAACACATGAGCTAACCTCTCTAGAAGAGACCCCCTTTCAAGCCATAGCAGAGTTATGAATGGCATGCTTCCATCAGTCTCCCTTTCTTGGAACACAGTTCTGAATTGAACTATAAACTGCAGCTTTGCTTAGACCTATCCATGTGGCATGGGCTAGCATTTAACTTAAATTATTTGAGCTGTCATTCATTTGCTCTGTTTGTGATATCTTAAAAAATTTAAAGTACCTTAGATCACTTACATGTGCCAAACTAATTTCATTCCAGTAATCCCTTCTTAACATAAATGCACCTGCAGTTGTACCCTCCCTCTTCTGCCATGATTAAATAAGCAAAGCTGTGCTGAGATGTATATGCTTTCCGCATATGGCAATGTTTATCTGCAAGGTTTTCAGCTTAGCTCATTCAGACTTATTATCCAGATGGTTCTGTGAGGCAGCATTCTTAGCAGATTTGTCATGTGATACAGTAGCTTTGTTTATTTGTATAGTGACTAATGGACATGAATGGAATATTTATGTTTTATCCTGTCATTCTCAAGTTCCTGCCCTTATATCCCCTTTTAGGTCTTTGTATAATCCAAGCCATGCTTCCACTGTTGAAAAGTAAAGTTTTATAATGTTCACTGTTCTGAGGGGATCGTTTTCCTGACCAGTGTTATAGACTGCCCAACAATGCCTCATCATAAGCTATAAATAAGATGTAAGTGTTATTGCACATTTGGTGATGTTGAGAAATGTACCTCCTAGTGAAATGCAACACTGGCAAGTAAAGTGATAGAATGGCCCAAGAAGTACACAGACTTTTTCATTTCTGATTCAGAAATCACACCAAGTGCCTGTGCACTATTTCTGAAATGTTGAAGCTTTTGCATTTCTTTTGCTCAATGGTGTAATGACCAAAGATGTTTACAAAGCTCACACTGTATATACACGTGTGTGTGTGTGTGTGTGTGTGTGTGTGTGTGTGTGTGTGTGTGTGTGTGTGTGTGTGTGTGTGTGCACATACGTGCATGTGTGTACATGCAAATCAAAGATACACATACATTTTCATAGTTTATGTTCCTTTTTTTGTAATTTATGAATGGTTATTCCATTGTGGAATTAACTGTTCAAATGTTTTACTTAAGCTTATATTTTTATATGAATTTTGTATTTAATCAGCTAGTCTTTTAATGTGAATGCCTGACAAAATGCAGCTGTATTTGAATGAAGGCATTTACTGTTTGTTTAATAATTGCTTCACTGGTGATAGTTCAAACAAGGACACACACATGAGTATGCATATGAGCATATGCATCCATGAATTGGATACACTTGTACATGCATGAATTTCTGAGGAGTACAAGACATATGGAAATAGTGAAAGGAATGAAATTAATATAGTGACTGTAGCTCAAGATCAGCTAAAGCAGCATTTTCAAATGCGAATTTTGTTTGTAAGACTAATGTAATAAAAGGAGTGTTCTTTAGTGCTCCCTCAAATGCATATATCTATAGCTCTCTCTCTCTCTCTCTCTATATATATATATATATATATATATATATATATAAAAAACATGTGTGTGTGTATGTGTGTGTGTGTGTGTGTGTGTGTGTGTGTGTGTGTGTGGGTGTGTGTGTGTATATGCATGTGTGGATATATATATATATATATATATATATATATATATATATTGGGTACTGTATATCTGGAAAACTGTCAAAAGAAAGGACAGTAACCAGTGGTTGACCACAGTGTACAGTACAACCACTACCAGCCCTGTTTGGGATATTTGTGGCAGAAATGGGCAGCAAACTTCACAAGGATTTGTGGTAAATGGCATTGTGTGCAGATGGGTGACAGTTGATATTTAATATAAAATGTACAAGGTTAAGCACTTTGGATGAAGAAACTAGAAAACAAAGCGTCAAACAGGTAGAGGAAGGCATGTTGGGTTTAACAATCCCCCCAAAGTTAAATTCTGTTTGATTGTGTGCAATGTAAGTGCTGATATCTTCATTTTACATTTCAAGAAATGATATGATTACATTTACCATGCCGTTTACAGTTACACAGATAAGTAAAGAAGGATAATTGTGGCTGATGAAGGTGTACAACGGATACTTACAAGAAAAAGGAGAAAGACTTCAACAGTCTGAGGTATAAGCAGAAATATAGAAAGCTGATCATGTAAAGAAGAGAGAAGAGAAAGAAAGAATATGAAACAGACAAACCACATCAGTGGGGATCAAGAAGGCTTAAGCTGACGAAGAAGGGCACAGGTGTGAATGAAACAAGTACAACCCCTGGAATAGGGTACCTGATAAGTAAGTATTCACAAAATACAGTTTTGCAGAGACTATGGTAGTGCCAAGAATGTCTTGTTAGAAGAAGGGGCACTATGGATTATTATGAAATCCCTCAAAAGAGTTCAAAGTTGTATGAATCATAGTAATAAAATGATGGAGCAAGGGTATGGGAAGATCAGCTGTGTGGTAAAGGGCTGAGACACTAACATGGGCTTGACAGACCACTAGGCTTTTCCATCAGAATCTTCATGAATTTGTACATATGTATGTTCATAAATGCAGCTATATCAGTTTCATTCTCAGCAGTCATGGAACTCCATAAGGTAGTGTTAACCTCATTAACACTCCTTACTAAATCAAAACATACCAATGGAAGGAAGGTCCGAGACCTCATGGGGTCATGCATTTGCAATTCCGAAAATAGAAGAAAAGCTGCCAGCAGTAACAAAAATGTGCCTTTAAAAATGACTTCAAGAGAGTAACAATATGGTGAATGATTGCTTATATATATAACACCTGCCATTGCACTGATAGCAAACAAGGGGGTAGAACATGGACTCTGAGACATGAGACAGGAAATAACAATAAAATAATGCTTATGTGTAAGAGGATGAAAACCCAAAATAAATATGGAGACAGTTAGTTTGGGAAAATAGAATGCATGTCATTAAGTTAGGCTAGGAAAAATAAAATAAAAAATAGTTTTATGCAAGCCAACATATAAATGAGGTAAAGAAAAATTAATGAGACAATATAGTTGTGAAGACAGGTGAAGGCTGCCAGCCTAGCCAGATAGAATTTTGTAGATAATTCTGTCATTTGTAAATATTAATATAAGGCACAGGCTTGTTCTCTTAAATAGAAGAAACTGCTGTTAAATGTGGAACTGCAAAAATGTAACAACAGTGCATTCTGCTGTAGGAAGGCCAAGTCAAGCATTGTGTAATTGTTTGATGTCAAAACATGGAGCCGAGATGTGCAAATGAAGGAATTCTTCCTATTAATAGCTAGAATTTACATGTATAATTTATTTTATTGTTCTGGCTTCCTGAAAGCTGCAAGATCAAAAGGGCTATTAACCTCTGAGTTTCTGTTAGCCTGGAAAAGCAGAAAATTGTTAAGAATGATATAATGTGAAGCAGCACTGTGATATCAATTTAAAGAGAGAGAATCAGAGAGCGTTTAGCATTTGTCTTGAGAACATCCAACTCACCAGCACTGCCTATGCTCTATATGTAAGTTTATTTTAGAACTGTGTTTTATCTTAGATATAGCTAGGAAATAGGAAGATTAAACTAATTGTTTTTCTGTATTGATGCCAGAATTATTCTACTGTATTATTTTAAGCATTTTCCTGTGATCTCTGAACTCTTGAATAGCACTGTGTAGTAAGAAGCATTGTGTTGTGTTTTTATTATTTATTATTAAATATTTCTAAACCTTTAAACTGTGGCTGTTTTGTGTAGAGATAATTTAAGCTCTAGAGTACACTGCATGTATATAGTGATACTGTCCAAGTCACCCCAATAAGCTTTGCTGTTCAGTCACACTTACCATTTGGATAATAGTATTGCACAGTAATAATTGGACACCCTTTGATAAGGGCCTTTTTAATAGCTGATAAATATTAGTTGGTGGTGGCAGCTGGTACTACCTTTTAGACTGGACAGAAAGGGGGAACAGCTGGGGAATCTGTGCCTGCCTTCCCCAGGAGTGTCTGTGTGTTTGTATATAACTCATATCTCAAAGTGTGTGTGTGTGTGTGTGTGTGTGTGTGTGTGTGTGTGTGTGTGTGTGTGTGTGTGTGTGTGTGTGTGTGTGTGTGTGTGTGTGTCAGCTACTTGGGCAGGGACACAAAGCACTGGTTGGACAGAAAGGGTGCTGGAAGTTTTAGCTTGCCCACTAGGCTGAGATCTGGACCTTATAGCTGTGCCAATGGAGAGTCTTGTTGGGGATCTGGAGTGAATGGGAGAAACCAGCCCCAGACTGATTGCGATCTCTGTGTGCTCTTAAGGGAAATTGTACCTTACTGTGTGTGTATTTGTTATCCTCCCCTATTTGGATGCCCCTACTGGTGTTAGTGGTGAGGACTGAGGTTCCTTGATTGCTGGGCCAGTGCACGGGCATCACAATAGTAAATAGAGCAGACTAGAAGAGAAGGCAAATAATTATTCTGGTGGACATGTGAGAAGCCTAGAAAGAGAATGATGCCAAGCTTACAAATCAGAATAAGAAGCTGCAGGAAGTAAATACACTGAACTGATCTATCTAATTAGCATTTCTGACAAATGGCAAGTGCCATAATTGTCATCAATGCAAGTAAGAAACTGAGGATCGTGGATGACTTAGCACAGGTCTCAACATAGATGATGTACCCCACAGGGACATAGAAAGTTCAAAGTTTGTGAAGGTAATATGGCTGTAGTTTCCAGGAGTATGAAATGAAATTGGTCCTCTCTTTAGAAAACCTGAGATCTCTCCAACTTTTTTTGAAAAGCCTGAATACAATAAACGACTAGGACCTATTAAACATTCTCTCCATGCAGAAAAATGAAAACCAAAATGCCCTGCTGAATTAGATGGGTACATACTCCTAAAACATTTCATAAAGCAGGATACTGCCCAGAGGAGGAACATCTCAGTATGCTCTAGTCCCAGGTGAGGTAATGCTATTTGAAACTGTACGATATCACATTTTTTTTTCCTTTCCTGTACTAGCCTGATGATAATTATAAAAATTAGTGGTCTGCTGTTAAGCAATCACTAGCATTTTGCTGTCCTTTGCTGCTTGGACTGATTATGCAGAAGTGAACCAAAGCACAAACAAAAACAAGCTACAGCAATGAAAGCTAAAACTTTTAAGTGAAAAAAAATCTGTCATAGTAGTTGAGAATTGCTGTAAATCCAGACAGTTAATAAAGGAGAAAATTTATTTTTGTTTTGGGGGTGATTGATCCCTCATCTACAAAAGCTGACAAATGTCAACATAATCTTCTTGAGAAAAAATACTGGAAGCTCCACAAACTCCATCTGTATACCTGGACTCCAGTGTTTCATCACCTGCATTGTTAAAAGTACTAGCAGATCCCATTATAGCAGTGATCATTTTGCACAGTTTTTCATTCCTTTTGAGTGTCTCAGTGATAGCAGCAGCACTCTTCATACTGAATCTCAAGTTATAGGTAATGCCACCAGTACAATAATTCAACACTGTGGGCCCTCATACAGAACTTCAACTTACATGCTGGGGTTTTAGCAAAAATGTATTCTTTCTGTATCATTGGATCAGCAACCACATAGACAAAATAATAAACAAATGGCAACAAGAACATTCCTATCATTTACCAGCAGAAGCAAGTCTTCACATCAAAAAGATTCATACTTTCACCTAGGAACCACATAATTAAAATGGAAGATATTTTACATAGCATACCTGGCACCAGTCACTATCCCTTTTTACATCAGGTTTCTACAGGCACTGGTGTGGACAGAAGGGTTCAGTGGTTTATGTTTTGTGGGACTGTTAATATATATGCCCATGGTGAACTCAGTCATGTTGTATATATCATCAAATTAAATTACATCAGTTAAATTAACTTAATATTATATCTGGTTACTGTGAAGAAACTTAATCTAAGTTCTATGGCAATAAAATCCACTTTCTACTTGTGGGCATACCAAAAGACTGATATTGGAAACCTCAAAACATTCTATTCCAACATCCTTTCCACTAGACAGGACATTTGTTCTTGATAAACATGTAAAATCAACATTTATCCCTGGAAAGTTGCAGCCTGCAGCACCAAGAAAATAACAACCTGGCACATGAATGTTATATAAAATAACTTGAACATTCAGGTGTGTATACATATTTGGGAATAGATGAAGGGTCAACAATAAAAACACTGCATAACAAGCCGGTATACCCTTCATTCTGAAGGAGATATAGACCAAGTCAAATTGGCTATATGTATAGGTCTGTAATCATGAGACTACATAAATATTGGCTGACATCATTAGATCTAAACATAGTGAAAAGTTTGAAAAGAACTCAAAAATTATCTCTTTGCTTAGTTTAGAAGACACTTATCAGAAAGGAGTGGGAATGGAAATCAAACTAGAAGTAGAGAAGAAACAGAAACTGAAAGTGCCAAAAAAAAACAAAACACCTGGATTCAATAAACTACATGTAGGTTCTGCGCAGAGCCTACACCAAGTGTTTTTGCGTACACGATACTACTCAAAACAAGCCATGAAACCTTGCTTATGTGAGCCTCACATCATCTGCAATGCATCACGGCACATCGCACCATGCATATTGATGCGAGGCTCACATAAGCAAGGTTTCATGGCTTGTTCCAGTATTGCTGGCTGCAAAACCTGTAGTCTGAATGCAGATCATACCTCCCAATCTTTTAGTGCAAGAAATCTGGAGAAGGACTAAACTAATATGGAGACAAATGGCCAAAATAGGTACAGATTTACTATATTGTTCTGATAACCATAGAAAGTAGATAGAATAATAGGATTTGTGCTAGCATGCATTTTCTAAAGGATATGAAGTGCCAAACTGAAATGTATGTCATTATGTACTGACATCAATCTTCAATGATTTTTCCAAAAAAACACACATTTTACAAGGAACAGACAAAAATATGGTGCAAACATCTGAACATTCTGCAAAGTTCTGGACAGTTGGGAGGAACATTCCATGTAAGGTTATTAACTTTGAAAGAGGATTGTAGGACAGCACAGCAATTTCATCTCCCTCACTTGAGTTGTCTTCATTAAAATATATTTGGAGCACTGCCATAGGTTGTTTTTCTTCATTTCAACTATGAGGCCATTTTTTTGCATGATGTGCCGCTTAGCACAAAAATGTTTGGCTGTGCTCACCTGGTTTGCACAAAACGCAGCAGAGTACATACAGGAAAAATGGACTGCCCAGGTTGCAGACAGGATCCAGACAACCACAAACATAAACATGATGCATTCAATTAATATTATTGGCCATTGCACAAACACAGTAAGTGGCATTGAGCTGTGATTAACAGTAAGAACTTTACAATAAATATTAAGATAGGGCATATCATGTCAATAATCCTGTGGCAGCAGGTGTTAAGTGTAGGCGTGGAGTGCAGATGATCCAGGTTCTAGTACAGAGTGTGCAAATTTTGTTTTACTGTTGTGAGATTACAGATTATAGCAGTGAGGTGCAACATACACAACTGTTTTCTCAACTTTCTTGTGGCAATAGCTGTAAGTGTAGGAGAACCGTAGACATGGTCCATTTGACTAGCACATTTACACAAGTGCCTGTATACCAAATAATCTTGAAATTGTGGTGCTTGCCAGTGTTACACTTTGCTTAACATCATGCAAACATGGAGCCTGGCAGTGTGCACCCTCACCTACTGTATTTGCGCGATGGTAAGCAATGTTTTCAAATGTTGCAAAACCAAAATGTGTGCACTCTCAGTAAGCAAGAGATGTGCAAATGGTGGGAAAACATCAGGATACAAAATGCAATCGGTGGGAAATGCTCATTCTACATTGAGATTGAGCTATAGTAGATATGAGCATGGGCCTTGGTTGCTGCAACAGGACTATTCAGGTTCAGAATACAAGTCTGAAGCATGGCATAGTATTGCCAGGGCTTTGACCAGTGCTACAGGTATCCTCTTCACTGGTGAGCAATGCAGGCATCACTTTGATGACTTCAGCAGAGGGAAGCGGATACCCTCGACCATTGGATCAGGGTAGTACAGGGGTCACCCCACGGATGTGTAAGTATCAATTTCAGTGAGTAATTGCAAGACTTAAAAGCTGAATATAGTCAAGACTGATATTCATAATGGTATTCTGTTCTGCTCTGTTTTTTCCACAGCTGCTATGGATCAAGCCTCAAATGTCAGGTCCCAAGCTGTGCATTTAATGATGTGAGAAGCATGTGGTACGTATGCATCAGAACAGTACTGTTCTAAATAGTTATTTAATAATGCAGCATAACAGTACTGTTCTAAATAGCAATTTAATAATAATAATTTTTATAATAATATAGTAGCATTAAAAGTTAAGGACTGCTTAGCTGATATTTAATACAGTTGTATCAAAATGAGCATGCGTATCTCAAATGTAAAAGAAATTATGCATGCCTTAGTCTGGAGCACAAAGCAACAGTTCCATATTCTCAAATAACAATAAGCATGCATCTTTAAACTGCAAAAGGAAATTATTCATGCATTAGTCTGTAGGACAAAATAACAGTACAATATTAGAGAGTAGTAATCAGTTGTGGGTTCAAAAATCACACTTCCCAAATATACAGTATTGTAGTTTTCATCATATTACAATGTAACTTCAAACCTCTATACCAGTGGCACAAATGGCCTTTTGTAAACTGTAATTAGTATAATTGGAACAAGCATATGTGCAATATATGCACACATCAAGGTCTGGTGGCTGTGATCTGTACTACAGTGTACCTCTGTTATCAACTGGGTAATCTTAAAAGTAATTAATAAATTTGTTAGGAGTTTGCAGTGTTAAAAGTAAAAGTAATAGAATAGTCAGATATCTGTATCAATGCATTGTATGTCACATATGAAGTTACTAATTTTCTCCCTTTTCTTTCTCTCACCCCAACCCTTAGCTTCTCTTTTTTTTCCATTTTTTTTGTTTTTTCCCACAGCACAGCAGGGTTGGTCTGTCATATGGGATCCTCCTGCCCTCACTCCCCTGGCAACAGCACCACTGCCCAGCACATATGATGAGCAACCTGGTCACACCCCCTCTGCTGCTCCTGCAGTACCTGGCCCCTCAGGTAGTTCTGCCCCAGAGAATAGGCCTGTGGCTCCCTCCGGGAGCAGTGCCAGAGGTGGTGACTTTTTCACCCAAGAGGAACAGCCAGTAGGATTATGCACTCCACTGTGGATGCACGACTATGCCAGATGGAGCACCTGCTCTCCATCCTCATTTAAAGTACATGTAGGAGTTGTTTTACATTAGGAAGGCTTTTGGTATAGACTCTTGTGGCAAGAGAGGATAGCCTACACCCTTCTAAGTAGGGAATTGGTAGTTGAAGGCTTGTTATGTATGTTATTCTCAAAGTGTCTTAGTTCCAGTTTAAGCACTTTGGTTCCAGACTACTTATTTCACACTAGGGAGGTTTGTGGTCTACACTCTTGTGGAAGTATTCTACTGAATTGCTGCTTTATTTAAAGTGTTTCTTTTGCTGTTGTGATTGTGATTTTATGCACTTTGAATTTCTAGAACTTCTGCATTTTATAGCATAGGCTAGATTCAAGCTTGCTGAACCTAGACTGTTTGGTATCATTTGAGCACTAAACCAGCCATCGTACATTAAGAAGGCCCCCCTGGACCCCTATGGCAGAAGTGTGCAGCCAAGGACCCACATGAGTTGGGGATTGCTGGAATAAGGCTCAGTCTCAGCATTTCCCTTTGTTTACTTTTTTTAAATCATTTAACTTTACTTCTATTTCAGTGTTGTGTTTGGGTGGGTTTGCACTCAGATTACCAGAGCTTCTCAGAGATTGCACTTCTACCCTGCAAGCAACTCAATTGTGCATTGTGAAGCATTGACACAGTTTTCTACCCCTAGCCCTCCATAGAATAGCCATTTTTTGTTAGTCTTACAGCAAAACCTGGTCCATCTAGCCCACTCCCTACTAGTTACTACAGAATATACCTGCCATAATGGAGGGACAGTTTCCCACCATTTCCCTAGCCAGCCTGACTGACATGGGCATCCTGAGGCTTCATGTATATTGACAACAAGTTACTTCTAAATCAAACAAATACAACATGTAAGAGCTGTATCAATACTATGAATTTGGAATCAATTCTCTCACATAACAACAAACCAGATATCAAACAGCTTGCAGCACACACACTTCACCTCTTGCACATAATAAGCTCACAACACATAAACTAACATATGCGGAAGTACTCAGTAGAAGCCTTCCTAAAGATCAGAGACCTCCCAAGTGCAAACCTACTGCACAATGCAGACCTAACAGACTCCACTACACATAATAATGCACACAACAGTGTCTCAGCAAATAAGCCCCTAAGGCAAAACACCTCAAAACCAAATGTCTTGGTCATAGGCGACTCCATAGTGAGACACACAGATGTCCCTCTCACCAGACTGAAAAAGGCGAAGGTCATGGTCAGCTGCCTGTCAGGTGCTAGGATCCATCATATCATGCACACACTCAAGTGTCTCAGCAACAAGTTCCATTATGACTGTCATAGTCCATGTTGGAGTAAATGACTTAAGATGTACCTCACTGAACTATATGAAGACAGACATGACTGACCTCTAATGATTATGTGTCCCATGCCAGTATGTCCCTAGCCCTAAGCAGCATTCTACCTTCACCTAGGATAATGCCTTAATATAAACAAAAAATGATTGACTTCAACAATTGGCTTAGCACAAAGACTACAGAACTCAGCACTTTATACCCAAGCACCACAGCACAAATCTGACCTTTAACTGTCTTCAGGTGAATTCATATTAGATGACATCACAGGCCATGTGGGGGACAATAGGTTGGAAGGGCTGCATATGCACATAGACTCGTAGATTCATATGAGGCCAGCAGCCTAACAGTACTAGGGTGTGCAGAAATTTAGCTCTGTAAAAACACAGGTACCCTTATTGTGCATAGCTGAATGTTTGAGTTTATCAGATCAAGGTTGTCAGCATCTATGACTGGCCCTGTCCGTGAAGGAGTACACAACATTATATATTCCACTTTATAGTGTGGCTGATATATGTGTGTAAAAAAATACTGAGACCCCAGGGTTGTACTGCTGAGGGAGACAATACATGTATGTATTGTAAATATATAACAAATACTTAGAATGTGCCCTCAGTTTTTATAATGTTTCTACATGTACTTTTATGTCATACAAAGGAAATGGACAATAAACAGCAATACGAAAGCATCATATATACAGTTCCATAGTGCAGTGAGCAGCAGATTTGCGATATGGTTAACAAAGTGCACATACATGTGAGCTACACCTGTTTGCATGTAGCTAGGCAGTGCACAAATATGAGCTACATTGCTAATGTCTTCCAAGCAGAATGTAACAGTGGCAAGCAATGTTTTTCACAAAAGTAAAGCCATGCCAGTCAAGATAACAGGAATACATTTACAGGACTATAGTACACAGTATACCCGCAGTCATACATTTGAGCATAAATGTAATACTAGATTACTCTATCAGTTAAGGTAATACTGAATGGAACATGCTGTATTCAAACCCAGGGCCATGTGTATGGCAGTTTTACAATTACATCTGCTGCCACAAGAATGTTGAGGAAGCACTTGTCTGTTGCACTTCACTGCTGTAAACTGCAATGTCACAGAAGTAAAACAAAGGTTGCGCACTCTGTGCTAGAACCTAGTACCATCTGTACTCCAGCCTGGGTTTTCATGATGGCCAAGAGTATTAATTGAATGTATCTGGTTACTATTTTTGGCTGTCTGCTTCATAGGTAGTCTGCCACACTTCACACAAACCAGATAAACACAGCCATTCCCCACTTCCACTGTTTGTGCTATGTGGCGTATCCCACAAAAACTGCAATTAAAACTGAGAAAAATAAGAAAGAAAAACTTAGTAATGGACATATATAAGTAAAATAAGTGTCTGCTGACACACATTAAGGTACTTTTTGTGCAAATCCACCAATATTTACTTCATTACTGCACCAAGATAAGATATACAAGGATATTCCATAATATTATTAAAAAATGCAGTCTAGGTTCTTGCAAATAAAACAGTTGACATAATTTTATTTCAGGCCTAGAACTTCTTTGTCTCTACTCCCATGATATTGAAGTATTCAGGAAAAGAATGGAGGCTACAGGGATGCTTTATAGCTTGTTGAATATCTCCACCATTTAGAAAATTATCTGCTTATGCTGTAATTAGCATCTATGAAAAACATCTGCTGCTTTACTGAATATGTCAATTCCATTGGTGCTCATTAGTGCACGATTTGCACCAACATGCTACTGTGCACACTGACACTGAAATAAGGTAAACACAGGTCATCTTATTATTACTTTTCTCCATGTCAGTGATATCACGCAAACATGCACCTCAAAAATTGGAGGAAAGGTTGCAGACTCTGTACTAGAACCTAGGACTTTCTATACTTTAGTCTTACAAATACACATGCTGCCACAGGCAAAGCTAGATAACAAACACTGAGAAACCTGCCATTCATTCCTCAATTTCCTGTGGTTGCTCTAAGTGCAGCATCATGCAAACAATAACAAAAATCAAAAAAGTAATTTTGACTTAAGTCAGACAGAGATGATACATTTTAACAAGCAATAAAGTGTATAAAACAGATCGTGTTATTTGTGCACTGCTTACATGCACTTTTACATTTCACAGACCTACATGTACACCTCTGTAAGAGTAACCTGACACACACCCCTAATATTATCATTCACTGTTGCCATGCATTCAACACGAACACTGTGGAAGTGCCTACATGAAGTGAACATCCCTATACGGTTACAAGTTTTTTGGATTCAGCAATTCTAATGAGTTTTGACCTCATTTACATCTTCACTGTGCTGATAGCCCTGAATCTACATGGTTAGTAACTGTGTAGGCAGGGAAATGGAAAGGGAGCTCAATGTTGTACACTCAAGGGAGGGTATTACTGATATAAATGTCTGCACAGAGGAATATCAATTCTGAATAGGACATTTCATGGGGTTTACACTTTTAGCTGTCTACATTAGTTATGAGCACATGGTTCATTTGTGGGTGGGGGAGCAAAGCTGAATTTATGTCATGGCACTTAAAAAGGAATTGTTGCTATTGTTAATCTAATTTTCTAACATCCACCATGTCCACTAATGTCATAATGTATGAAATGTTACATGTTATGGTCTGTTTTATACAAATCTATGGACTTTTACTTGGTCTTGTTGCCATGTCTACTCCTTTCCATGGCTGTATTCGGGAAACTTTCAAATACATGGCCAACACAAGCATGGAATCTACACAATTGCTTTAGAGCTTGCTGAATCACTCCACCATGTTGATTTGCTTCATTAGCATACAATTCAGCTACTTATGTTGTAATTTGCATGCCATGGAAGTTTCTGTGTTTGCGCATGAGTGTGTGCCACTATGCAGAGTTTACTGAATCTAAAACTAGTAAACTCTTTGTGGTCATGTGTGTATCGAGCTGCAATGTGCACACGGTCAAAAATGATCATGTAGACTTTATTAAATACCTCTAAAAGACTATAAATAACATGATTATTAAAAAATGAAACTGGAAAGATCACAATTACAGTACCAAGTATAGAGAACTCCTGGAAAAATACATGTTAATCAAGATTTGATGCATGAATGATTAAGGAAAGATGAATTTAAGCCACAAAATGAAAGATTAGTAATCGTGGCCCAAGACAATGACCTACATACACATTGGTTTACAGAATCTGTAGTAAAAGGTGAGAAACAGACAAATTAAGTTTTGTAATGCAGAACTGGAAACAGTTGCACATCTTGTTGCTAGCTGTGATATTCTCTTGGCTGAGAGTTTACATACTGAACGGCACAATAATGTGGAAAGACTGTTGCACTGGGGATTATGCAAGCACTACATATACATACAAGTAACTGAGAAGTACTGGAAACATTAATCACAAAGCATTTTTAGAAATGATGATGTTTGGATCACATGGGATCATCCAATGGCAGCAGTTAAGAAAACACATAAAAAAGATATAATAGTCCAAGAAAGAAGGACAAAAGTAGTATCAATCAATGAAATAGCTATACTCAGTGATTATAGTGTCTTATGTACTGACAGACAAAGTTATAAAATATAAGGATTTGTAAGCAGAAACTATAGCAATATGGTATAGAGACATCTAGACAAATCCAATAGTAGTAGGAGCAAAGGACCAATAAGAAATACTTTTCAAATCTACTCAAATATGACACCAATACATGTAACCCCATATGAATTACAGAAGGAGACATTTCTGTGCACATGGTAAACATCAAAGACTAAAACAATACTAATTTCATGAATTGTAATTGTACCCTGATATAGGAATGGGGTCAGTTTCCATTGCAGTATTAGAAACCCAAAACTTCTGGAGAAATTACAGAAAGGTCATAAAGTCATGATTACTTTCATGGGCTCTTGGCATTGATTTAGATTTTTTTCCTTATCATTTTCTTGGTTCTCTTACTTGTGTTTGCTAAATTAGAGATAGCTGTGAGAGCAATTACTACTTAGGAAATAGGTTCATAGGTGTTTTCTGGGTTAAAGACCACAAGGGTCTTTCTAAGCCTAGCCATGCATCCCAAATCTCTGACAAGTTCTGGTACCCTTAATAAGTGTAAGCAGGGGTTTACAATCTGGGGTGCAGGCAATGAACCATTTACATGCTGCTTGTGTCCATTAGAGATACAGGTGCCAACCAGGGATGGATTTCCTGTTCCCCATCCAATTGTCCAAGTTATATGTGAATTGGTTTAGGAAGGAATGCTGCTTCACATGGATGGGGAGCATGTTCCAGAGAAGGGGTAGTCTCTGTGATAAATACCTTACTCTCCACCAGGTTCTATTTATATCAAAGGCAAGGTTTAAGTCTTTATAATGGGTAATTCTGGTGCTGTTTGTTTTGTGTATATGCAGGAGGTTCAAAAGAGTAGGGTATGACAATGCCTTGTATGTCAGACAGGTATATGCTTTCAAGGTGGACTGCATAGGACATGTTACGTATGCCCTGTATTCTTTTAGTGAGGAACTTCTTTGGAAGTTCCAATTGTTGGATGTGCCTGATTAGGTACATACCAAAGGGGGCAATGTACTCAATGATAGTTCTGATGAATGCCAAATACATTGGAACAATGACTTCCTTGGACCTAGATGCCATACCTTTATTTATAAGTTGCACAACAAAAAATGATTTCCATACTACTGTAGACACGTGATAGTCAAAGGCTAGATTACTGTCTGTGTATATCCCCCAGTCCCTAACTACTGGGTCAACTCTTAGGGGTGTGTTATCAATATGATAGTTACCAGGAGTGGATGACTTCCTGAAGGATACTATTATGCAATTCTTGTCATTTAGTTTTAGTCTATGGTTCTAACACCAGTTATTTGTCTGTGTCAGCACTTCCTGGAGAACATTTGTGTCAGTGAGGGATTCTATGACCACTCGTAATTTGCAATCATCTGCAACTTTAGTCAGCCAGGGACCTTGACTTCAGAGAAGCAAATGACAAAAAGGAGTGGTCTCAAGACCATTCCCTGTGGGACTCAGCTTATGACTGGCATTTTTGTAGAGGCAGCCTTTGCAGTTCTAACTTCCTGGGTCCTGTTTGTGAATTAGCTGGCTATTCACCAGGTGATGTAAGGGTTTACACCTAACATCCTGCATTTGTCAATACTGTCCAAGTAAGGTATTGTGTCAAATGCTTTGACCAGGTCAAGGTAGCCAGTGTAAACCATTTTGCTCTAATCCATTGCTTTGGCGAACTGCTCAAAGAAGTCCCCAGGGTTGAGTAGGCATGACCTGCCCAAAATCCATGCTATCTAGCCTAAAGGGCCATTTTAAGCCTAGCTAATAACCAGTGGTCAGAATCAAGCCCTGTACCTTGTGTTTGTGAGGTAAAGACCCCAACCGTTATGCCAAACCCAACACAAATATTTTTAGGCTATTACCTTACTGAGACCAGCAGTAAAGGTTACATTTACACAACTCCATACACACACACAAGTTGACAGCTGTGAGAACAGAATACCCTGCTTATCTAGCTATGCAGTCTGGAGGACACAGTACTTAATGCAAGTGCTACACAGAAGTCTAATGACATAATCTTTTATTTCCTCATTCATTTGTAAACCAGTTCTTTTCTAATATGGTACAGACAAATAAAATAAAATGTCTCTGATACATCTTGATATAAGTTTTAAAGATGATGTTATTGCTTGCAGAAAGATGTTACAACCTGCAAAATACACAATGGTATAATTTTACCAGGGGCAGATCATGCCATATGATCCAGGGTGTTGTCTGACAAGCTACACGCACTTTTCAATAATATCCTACATTTTAGAGTTAGTGAAATATTTGATTCTATTTAAGACAAAGAAGTGCTTTACAGTTATATTATCAAGTAGCCAGAAAACAATACAGAAGCAGACTATGGCTACATTCTGGGGCAATTAATGTTTTCCCAAATAGGCATTTTTGAAATGATATAAAAGGTTAAAACTTAATAGAGTAGAACTTACCAGAAATTAGTGTATATATAGCTAGATATCAGTAGTTTGAGTAACAGAACACTGAAAACTAATAGGAAAACTTGGAATCTATATGGTTGTGTCAGAAGGATACTGCAAAGCATTATCTCAGCATACCATGTGGACACACACACACACACACACACACACACACACACACACACACACACACACACACACATATATATATATATATATATATATATATATATATATATATATAGACTGATATTGGTTGAATGACAGATTGGTGAAATCTGTTTGGTCAACTACATTAGGGTGACTAAACAAATGGTTGATGTGTTTGTGAAATTGCACTATTGCTGGGTTTGGGGAATATGCCCTTTCCCCAATTTTGTGTAATCTGAAAGTCAGTATATATATATATATATATATATATATATATATGTATATATATATATATATATATATATATATATATATATATATATACATATATATATATATAAATATATATAATTAGTAGGGGTGTGGAGGGAGGTTCAAAAGGGGCTTATATCCTGCCAAAAGCTATGTTCTTTGTTCATTCCTGATTTGAAATATTGCACATGCTGAGGTTGTTTCTCAACACACAAGTGGTATGCTTAGACATTCATGTTTTCAGCTTTATGTAGTCAATGTTTTACAATCAATGTTTACTTGTTTGGAATAACTTAAGTAACCCCACGCGCGCATGTTTGTGTGTGTGTGCGTGTGTGCGTGTGACACACACACACACACACACACACACATATATATAGCTAGATAGACATATAATATACACACATATATATATATATATATATATATATATGTGTGTGTGTGTGTGTGTGTGTGTGTGTGTGTGTGTGTGTGTGTGTGTGTGTGTGTGTGTGAGTGTGTGTGTGTGTGTGTGTGCGTGGACCTCATAAATAAATAAAGATATTTGGGACCTACAGACACTGGATCCTACCCAGTTTGGCTTTGTTAAGGGCAGATGCTGCCTCTTAAACCTGGTCGATTTCTTTGAAACAGTCACCAAGGCCATTGACGAGGGGAAGGTGGTCCACACAGCCTACCTGGACCTCGCAAAAGCGTTCGATACAATACCCCACTCGGGCATTATAGATAAGCTCACCAGCTTAACTATAAACCCCTATGTCACTAGATGGGTTGCAAACTGGCTCAAGGACAGAACCCACATGGTTAGAATTGCTGGAGCTATGTCAGACTCCAAACCAGTTACAAGTGGCGTCCCACAAGGCTCAGTCCTGGGACCTCTCTTGTTCGGTATATATTTCTCGGAGGTACAGGACAACACGGAAGGACTGTTGCTGACCAAGTTCACAGATGACTGCAAACTGGGCGCCATAATCGACTCTCCAGCCGACACAAGCATCCTCCAAAAGGGCCTCATAGAAACAGACAACTGGTGCCAGATCCATGGCCTCAAGCTAAACACCAATAAGTGCATAGTCATCCCATTTGGCAAAAACAAAGTGCCCACAAATTACCACATAGGTGGTAATCCATTAAGTACAGAAGAAGTAATTAGGGACCTGGGGACCCAAGTTGATAGCAATCTCTCATTTGACAACCACGTGGCCAAAGTGGTTAGAAGAACATTTTATATAGCCCACCTAATCATGAAGGGATTCACATCTAGATCAGGAGAGGTCATCGTGCCTCTTTACTCATCCCTCATCAGGCCCATAATTGAGTACAATGCCCCTTTTGGGATGTACCTTACCAGACACCTGCAGCAACTGGAAAGACCCCAAAAGTACCTCACAAAGAGGATCAAAGGGCTCAAACAGATGCCATATGCTGCCTGGTTAAAGAAACGCCAGCTCTACTCAGTGGCATACCACCTGCTCAGAGGCGATCTGTGCCTGACGTATAAAGCCATGTCCAACCCGGAATTAATGGACATGCTGCACCTCAGAAAATCCAAATCCCATCAAGCTACGCGCTCGAGAGACTTGAACCTCAGCACTGAAGTAAATAGGACATGCTGGAGGGACAGATTCATAACCCAGAGGCTCCCTTCACTCTGGAATAAAATCCCAGTCCAGGTTAGGCAGAGTCCCTCATTGACTCTCTTCAAGAGGAATCTTGATGAGTGGTTGGGAGATCATAGGTTTACCCCGGGTATCACTTCTGTGTCACTGTTAGACAAAGGCACTGTATACTAACCTCGAAAAAGGGCATAGCAAAATTAATTTAAAATGGGTGGCGAAAGCCAAACACACTCTGGCTAGGCTTATAAATGCCCTATGGCAGATAGCCTAGTATGAACCTATGAACCTATATGCACACACACACACACACACACACACACACACACACACACACACACACACACACATACATGCACACACACAAACACACACACACACACACACACACACACACACACATACATATATATGCACATATACATATATTTTCTGTGTGTGTGTGCAAGTGTGTGAGAGAGACTCACGTGCACTTGAGATAAATAACTGTGGGCATTTGAAAATGGCTACCAAAAGATAAGCACATACCATAGTGTGAGTTCCTCATTCAGAATATAGCTGTGTTGATTTCTAGTTTTGTGACTGGACAAACTATATTATGCTTCCCACCAGTCTTGTGCCTTTCCATGAATTTGTGTAATATGACCAAGGTATGAAAGCTTTGTGTCAACAATGATACCTAGTTAAAAGAAAATAGTAGTCACTCGATCCGGTCTGTGTAATTCTAGAAAGAATCTGAGGACAGTATGCAGACTCATTACCATTATATACCATATATTACTGTTTGGAATTAATTTGCCTTTCTTAGACCACACGCAAATGCTATTTATGGTTTTCTTTAAGTTCAGATTATCATTGCTGTGAATTATTCTCTCTTACCTTCAAATTACTGCACCCTGAAAACTGTCCCAGTTTGCCATTGGTTATGGATTTATTTCTTTATACTGTGTTAACTGCATTGCTCACCTGAGTTGTGGCCCATTTTCTACAGCAGTCCAGGGAGAAAGCTCCAGATGTTGTTGTTGTTGTGTCTTTTGGCTTTTCCCGGTTAGGGGTTGCCACAGCAGAACTCCGGTCCGCTAATGATTGGTAGTTGATTTTTACGTGCCGAGTTACCAGCCCTGACGCACAACCTTCAACGAAGGTACGCCCATTCACGCATGTCTCCATGCAGAAGACGCTCTAGCTGAGAATCAAACCGGACAGCGTCTTACTGTGAGGCGACAACGCTACCGCAGCACCACCACCACGGAAAGCTCCAGATATCGGTCATAAATTGTATGCACTGGTGAGTACACATTGTATTACAGTATAAAGTGATATAGTAGCTATGAATAGCTATAAAGATGTGGAATGATGAATAAATGAAAACAAGAAATAAACTAAGAGAACATGTATGCAGTATAAATTCGAGACTGTATGACATGGAAATGGATAATCTGAAATATAAGACGTACCATTAATATAAGGATAAAAAGCTAGTTTGAATATCTAAGTACATGCAGTTCTGATTAGTAAAGTAAAAAGACGCAAAGTTTGTGCAGGTATGATTATTATCTCTGTCTTTCTCTCTCTATCTCTATGACTATTTATAAATATACATTTTGAAGATTTTAAGTGGATTAAGGCAGGAAATAGGAGGGGCCAGGTAAGGTAAAGTGGGTTTGACCAGCCAGTGTCAGAATACCCACTGATAAGTTCAGTTTACTCCAGAGTCATGTCATATAAGCAGACATTCCATTACACTGTGTATTTGTATATATAAACTATAATTTGATTATTCATTTGAACTTCCCATGTTTGTGACTGATCCACTTGTATCAAATTCCTTCTTTACTTTCTTGCTTGAGTGAATCCTGTGCACTCCCAATGCCAACACTTATTCTTCCTATAAATCATTATCGGTGCTTTATCGCACACATGCTTTCCTTTCGGTTGGAAATTTGGTTTCTCTTCTTATGCACACCAGTAAAATTATGTTTTGCTACAGCTTTGAATGATGTACCGTTATATCATGCTTATAATCATGTATTATGCAGAGCTTACATAATATATGTTTACCATGAGTTTCAAGTTTCTCATGACTTTAATGGTGCATTCCATTCAAGTTTAACTCAGTTTTCCCGTTTCAGATCTCATGTGCAAGGTTATACACTTCTAAGTCTTCTGTGCGCTTTTTTTTTTTTACAAAGACAAAGTTATTTCACTTATTCTGCAAACATAATTTGCTTTATTTAGTATTAAATGTGATTCTTGCAGTACTATACATCTTTTCTGACTAGTTCATATACCACATACAGTATGTCCCTTATTAATGACTAGTGTAAATTACCAAAAACAGTCTTTGACGTGTATTTAATTTTCTAACAAAAACATCAATGTTTTTAATGGATCTTCAGCCTTATCAGTCTGTCACTCTCTTTCACTCATAAAACTTAAATGTATTATAAACTTTCAAAATTTATGCCACCGCTACATACAAAAAAATAAATAAATAAAAAGAAAACAGCACACAATTTATTTTCAGACTTGCTGTTTTTCTGTTAGCCTTCCGGAACCACATTTTTATTTCTCAGTCATGCTGTATCGCTGTATAGGTTTGTCATTCTCCAACAACAAATGAACAGCTGTGCCCTGCTTCATTTTGTCTGCCAAGTGACACTATATTTAAACAGATGAAAAAAGAGGGGTCATACAAGTGGTGGTGAGGACAGCTCCATCAGCTTTACTTTCAGACTTCATAACAGTGCACAGGAAACCATACCACATGGTTGATATACTGGTATCTAGATAATGTTCAGGATGCTAAGTAATTAGACATACACCCATAGATCGCAGGAGGAGCTACAAAGATGGAACCATTTCAAAGGGGAGAATCTGAAATAGAAAAATAAACTTCATTAGCAGAGCTTTCTAGTTTAAACTTTATATATAAACAGATAAATAGAATGGGAAGTTTTGTCAGTGGTGTATTGATGTCACTAACAAAATGGTCCATAAGCCAACCTAAAATATACTTCCTGATATTAGTTATTGACTAATTTCATTACCAAAGCTAGGCATTACGTCTTGTGTAGTTATTGAAAATAAAACTGAAAGTGTATGGAAAAGCAAGATTTGCTTAGACCATATTGGTTTTATGTAGAATAGGTGAGTCTCTGTCTATTTTAGGGGAGCTCTGTATATGTTGTCCCATGGTGTTCCAACTAGGGAAAGTAAGAAACCACCATATGTTCAGTCTCTCAGCTCAGTGCAACTCATAAAAGTCATTTAATTGGTTTCCCTGTAGTACTTCTTTGTCACAGTAAGTAAGATAGGACTCCTAGCAGGAATACATAAGAGTTCTAGAGAACTGTACATAGTGCCACTGACTAGGTTATATTTCAAAGACAGATATGGAAACATTTGCATGTTCAACTAAACAAGATAAGGAATTGCTCTAGTCTTTCATCTCTCCTATGATTGTGTGCAACTACAGTGGACGTAGCAAAACAAGACAATTGCAGGTAGCCATTTGGAAGGGTTATCTTCACCTAGAGGTCATTTTGTATTTCATGTAATTGCATAAGAAAGGTTTGATGGAAAAGCTGAAGGAAGGCTCTGATTAACCTGTAAGCATATCAAACTACAAACTCACAATATTAAAGCGCCAGGTTCTGTCAGTGAATTGGTTTCCTTATTCTGGCCTACGTGGCTGTTGAAATATTAAAAAGGCATGTTGAATATCTAGCAATTAAATAAACATAGGGAAATACTTTAAAACAACTTGGCAACTGTAAGAAAATATTCTTAAGACATGTAAAAAGAAGATTGTACTATTCCACTTTACCATGGGATAGAAATAGTTTAAAAATGAAAATATTATCAGAACTGTTGCTCCCATTACCCATGTTAAATATTTCTGTACTTCCTGGATGGCTCAGGTAATTCCCTAAAAATAAACATTAATATGGATAAATCCAAGAAATCCTAGGATAGCTTAAACCAAGTTATTCAAGGAGTAAGGAAAAGAGAATTTACAAATCTCAGACTTAGCATGGTACAATCTGGCCTCACGAAGCACAAAATGGGTATGGAGGAATAAGGACTAGGAGATAAAGAAAGAGAAAACTTTTCAATTACTTATGAAGCAATACAGTGAAATATACCATAAAAGATGGAAATAAATCAATAAGCAGTTTTACATTGTAAAAGTGGAAATATTTCAAGATAGTTGTATGAATTATCCATCATATGGTCAAGAAAAGTAGGAAGATATATTGCTGGGACATTAAGATTGTCCTTACTAGAAAGTTGGGAGAAACAAATGAATAAAAACTCCAGCATTTGAATTTCATGAGAGAAAATACCAGAAAGACATATAGGCAGCTTAAAATAGCTAGGAATAAAGATTTTCTTAAGGGATATATAGTTTAAGTATTACAACATATAAGAGATGATGAGACATTCCCTTGACTGTGTTTCAAATTGTTGACAAAAGAAGAAACAGAATAAGAGGAAGTGATGTGAGATCTGCGTTACAATGGAGGGATAACAGATTTATGCAGTCTCTCTTTAAAATATATAAAATTATTACACAGTGAAAAGTGATAAATAATGAGAACCAAAATGGAAAACTATTTTAAAGAATTACCTCTTGTGAGGAGGCTGTGAGAAAATGTTGCCATTTACAATATGTGAGATGTCTGCATTCAAATAGATGAAGATGGATTCATTTTAACTCATTTCCTCCAGTACAGGTCTTTTGAGTCTGTACGTTTAATTCCCAGTAGGTGTGGCTTGAGCCTTTAAAAATTAAGTTATTACCTTACAGTTGGAACAAATGCTCAGTGACAGAGGTCAGATATCAATTCAATGGTGTCTGCCATCCTGTATGCTTCAAGATAAATATTCTGATACCTTGTATATAGCATGGTTTTGGAATTATTAATTCAAATAGGAACAAGCAGTTTACTATCAAAATCAAGAATCACAGTTCTGCGTGTACTTAGCTGAAAATAAATGTCAAAAATAAAAAAAAGTTATTTCATCAAAATAGTGACAGTGGTAATGTTGATAATTCACAGTTCGATATTAACAATATTAAGGGCGGCCACAGTGATGCAGCGGTTAGCATTGTCACCTCACAGCAAGAGGTTCTCCAGTTCGATTCTTGGCTGGGGTGCTTTCTGTGCAGAGTCTGCATATCCTCCATGTGGTCGCGTGGGTTTCCTCCAGGTGCTCTGGTTTCCTCCCACATCCCAAAGACATGCAGTAGGTTGATTGGACACTCTAAATTGGCCCTAAGTGTGTGTGTGTGTGTGTGTGTGTGTGTGTGCCTTCTGTGGAAGGTTGGGTGCCGGGCTGGCAACTTGACACTGTAAAACTCCACTGCAAATCATGAGCGGACAGATGATCCGCTGTGGCGACCCCTAACCGGGAAAAAGCCAGAAGAAGACCCAGGTTACATTGACTTCTGGTGATTTTCTACTTATGTTTTGCCCCCCTGCAAAAACATGTTTTTAAATGTTGACATCTTTTTTTTTTTTTTGTTTGTTTTACAATTTTGAGATTTCACAATCTTGATATTATGGCTTCGGGATTTTGATTGTCGAGATTGTGGGATCTCGAGATTTCATAGAGGACCTATATATATATATATATATATATATATATATATATATATATATATATATACATACACACACACACACACACACACACACACACACACACACACACACACACACACACACACACACACGTACACATACATTTCCTGATCCCCACTGTAGTGCGATCTCCAATCAGAACGTCGACCTCACATGAACAAATGCATACTAGCATTCACTAAGGTGGATTCGAACATTTTCAGATCGGCATTACAGAAATTGTGATCCATGCATTTGATTATCCCACTTTCATGTAACTGCCATTCCACATGTTGATAGTAAACCTGAACAAGCAATAGTTGATGCTTAAAAATGCAGTAGGAGGTAACTGCAGAAATGCTTCACACACAGCTGTAATGAGTTTAATACATAATCACTACCATAGAATTATGTCAAGGGTACATGTAAGATACCATAATCTCTACCAAAATGTATTATAATCAAAGGTACATTTTCTGTAAACTGTGAACTTTTGGCAGTTGGCATAAGATATGAAGAATTATTTATTACATAAATAGGAAATAAATGAAACATGAAATAACATCAGATGTGTCAGTGAGAGAGGTATGAATTAAGAAATATCTGGTACCCTACAGAAAGGGAATTATGTTGCTGAATGCTGTAACTAACATATGGAACTGATAAAGAAATACACAGTTTAGAGACTAGCTGGTGTTTACGATATTTCCCCTGTGTTTCATCAAGAGTAATGAAATGGTTGAAGCTTCAAATGGATGAAGCAAGGCAGTCAACATTTCAAATGGATTTAAAAAAAAATAGAAATAAATGTGGACAGAAGATTAAGCCCACTGCACCTCCTATGTGGTAGATCTTGCCCCCTTCCACGTTTACATATATTAACTCCACGGTCATTTCACCACAGAGAAAGAAGAAAAATCCTGAAGCTGCTGGTGCATAAATAGCAACTGCACAGACAGTGACTTCCCATAGGGAAGCGCGATTGAGTAGCTGCATATCATGGAATAGAAATATACATCTCAACTGTCCGGATTTTCACAGAATGTCCAGATTTTTGCATCATATTTTTGATCTATTCCTTATAGAATTTGTGGTTATCTGACAGATCACTGATGATTGAAGACACTTAATATTGACATGCATTTTAGTTGCATACTTTATAGTCTTCTGAAAATACATGCTAACACAAATCCTGTTATTTATAAGAGCAATGTGTAAAATCTGTCCCTATTTTGGGGTCTTTGCCTCCTCATTATTTTAGACTGTCCAGATTTCTTCCTCTAAGAGACTGAGAGGTATGAATAAAAATCTAAGTTTGAACCCACCGATTTCACACTCATCCAGGTATAAGGTAATTGTCTGAGATAGTGGTACAAATGAAGTAGAGATACAAAACCATATAAACCCTCTCAAATAAGAAAGGATACATATTGACCAAGGAATGCATGTAGGTAGTCGCTCTCTAAGATCCTTGAAAAATGTATACATACTCAACTACTGTCCCATCTCATACACGAAAATTTCCTCACCCCCTTGCAACATGGTTTCTGCCCTAAACACAGTACCTCAACTGCCTTACTATCCTTTACTCAAAAGGTGGCAGAAGCTAGGGACAACAACCTCCTCATCTCCTGTCTCCTGTCTTTTCCTTGATCTCTCTAAAGCCTTCGACACTGTGTCTCATCCCATCCTTCTTAACAAACTTTCAGACCTACTGTAATATACAAAAAAGCACACTGCCACGGCTTGGAAACACTCGCTGATACTTTATTAAACCAAGTTACAAAAGATTGAGCATTTTCTTCCCTATGTCCAGGGATTTCATCAGAATCTACATATGTTCAATATTTCCCCCTTTAAATACTTTGTTAAAATGGTGATGTCACTCATTAAGAACTGATAGGACATATTTAAAGTGTAACAAACATAAAAACTTTCTTTTACACATTCTTTAAAACATTCATAAAATCCATATAAATAGACTAAAGTACTATTCTTCTTTCCACTTTCTATCTATAAAACAAATTCTATTTAAAATTCATTTAATAAATTCCACTTTTTTATTTAATAATGGCTTTATAGATATTACTTCATTTAAACCTGGGGTTAGACTTGCTTGCAATTTAATTTGCCATTTAGTTTCCCTCTCCTCTATATGGCTTCTATAGTCACCATCCCTCGGATTTTTTACCACTTTTTCTAAAATACTAAATCTAAATTCTTTACAGTCCTGGGAGTTACTAATGTGCCTATACAGGGCATTGTTGACATTTTTTGTACTTATTTGTTATGTGTGTAGACCTAAACCTCTCTCATTCTACTCTTGGCTGTACCAATACTACCTTACTGGGCAGAAAACAAGCTGTTAGATGGCAGCAGGTTTTCTCACCTTTCCTTGCCGTTCAGAAAGGAGTACTCCAAGGCTCCATACTTGGACCACTCCTTTTCAACATTTTTACCAACAACCTACATTTATCCTGCAGTCTCTCATCTGTAATACAGTATGCAGATGGCTCTAGTCTCTTATCTATCTCCAATACTGTCTCTGAACTACACACACTAACACAGAATTCCTTTATCTCTGTTGAAAAATGTCTCAGAAATAATCAACTAATCCTTAATCTGAAGAAAACTCAACTTTTTCTCTTCCTACCTCAGACACTCTCTCACCTTAAATCCAACTTTTCTTATTCCTCCCTAGATAGCACCACTATCTCCCCTGCCTCACACACCAAACTCCTCGGGGTAATAATTGATGACTGACTAAAATTTGACTTGCACATACAACAGGCCATCAAAAAAAACACCAAAAACGTGGGCTACTTTATATGAACAAAAAACTTCCTCACTACTGCCACTAAATGCACTCTTTTGCAGGCATTTCTCTTACCTAGTCTTCTATATGCTTTCCCCCATCCTTACCAATATCCATACTACCTCAATGCAGAAACTGGAACAAACATACAACAAAATTGCCAGATTTATTCTAAACCAACCACTCTCGTCGCATCACTGCCTCTCACTAAACAAACTTCAGTGGCTGGAATTTCTGTACCTTTTCCAACAATCGCAACTCCACATTACCTTTTCCATGCTCAACAACCCCTTTGCCTGCCCTGCTCTCGCCTCCCATGTTACTCTTTACTCCCCCCCCCCCCCCGGCCTCTCCAGAGTGCTGATCAGCATTTTCTCTCACTTTATAAACTCAAAAGGAATACTGGCAAACTACTTTGCAAACACTCTGTCTCACTAAATTGGAACAAACTCCCTCTCCATATTAAATCCAATCTTTCCTTTCCCTGTTTTAAAAAGGAGCTTAAATCCCACCTACTAAACTTGAAATTAAGCCGTTGCCTTAACCACAGATAGTCTTAGTCTGTCCTACTGTATAACCTGTTGCATCTCCTAACTTTCTTTCTCTGTTGTAACTTCTGCTTAAACTAACCTCCTAAACCCTCAGTTCTACTACTATAGCCCCCTCCTTTCTCTCCCCCCTCCCATTCTCCACACTATTTATTCCCCCACTTCCTATCAATGTCTGTACATTGTCCTTCTTTTGAACGATTATCCTTTTGTTTTTACTCTTATATGTAGTAAATTTAGACCACTGCTATCAGTGCAACCCTTAATGTTCATAATTTTTTCTTTTGTTTTTCTGTTTATAATTAATTTCGTATTTGCATTGTTATTTTTAATACTTTTTGCCCTGGATGTTTAGCTTTGCTTTGTAAATAGTTAATAACCGTTTCTTTTTTACAGTTATTTTTTATTGTGATTGTTATTTAATATTTGTATATTGTCACTTTATCGTTACTTATGTTTGCTGGAGCTTTTCCCCTTGGGTCTCCACTGAAAATGGATTTGTTTTCAAACTCATTTGGACTAACCCAGTTAACAAATGTGAAATAAATAAATAAATAAATGAATGAATAATCTTGCTTAGACAGGGTGTGATATATGACTGTTTTAAGCCAAAAGTACATATGGTTTTGGTCTTTAATGTGATACAGTTTACATGCACAATATATATAAGTATTAGAAATGAAAGCATTACTGGATGTTGGGGAAAATGAAGTTGAATGGTAAGTATACAAATGCACAATGTCACTGCAGAATTCAAATGTGGGTCATTACAAAATGATATATTATACCTTGTAAAACTACCAGTGCAGTACATCTGCATGATGCTACATAAAAAGCCTTACATTTATGTAATGCATTTACAGCTAGCAGTCCAGGCTTAATTAAGGTATACTCTGCCCAGTTAATAGCAAGCAAGATGCTTTTATATGGTCAAAGGCATCTATGTAATGGGTCAGTCATTAAATAAATGCATACAAGATGTATTTGCAAACTACAGAAGAGATCTGTTTGTTCCTCATTGAAAATATTCTTGAGTGCATGTGCAAGGTCATTATGGTTAGTTGTTGAATACAGAAGAGCACAGCAAACCGGTGCTGCACAGGTGGTGACAGGAAAAGAACCATCTGTAAAGCAACAGGAATCTATATGAAGAGTGCCCATTAATGAAAGCTTTATGTAGTCCTCTTCACTTCCTCCTAAACTCAGTGCTCAGTTCTGATAACGGATATATATATAATTCAAGACAGGGCAAAAAGCCAAAGAAAACCTCTTTAATCCTATACAGTAGTGATGTATGCAGATAAGAAGCAGGCCACAAAGTGCGTGTAGCTTGACTTCTTGGATGAAATCATAATGTTTAAAACTAGTCTTTTGTTTTATGCTGAGATCTCAAGAAAGATCAGTGTCAGTTAAAAATGTTGTTTCTACATGGATCTAGAGTCTGCAGTTGTCTTCATTAATTTAACTCCTACTAAAACTTCTGTAGCTGATTTTTGTTATATTATATCTAATGTATGGATATATGGGAGTATTATAGTCATTGTTTTGAAAAGACTGCACAGAGTTAGGCAGTAGTTAAACTGATTAAATAAAAGTCTGTCTGACTTACTTTTTCATATGCATCATATCTGCTTTCAGTACAGCATACATTCACATTCTGGGTAGATTACTGCTGGCACAGTTTTAAAAGAATGTATTAGTAATGTTGAACAGCATCACAACTTAACACAAGTTCATCTGCTAGCCTGTGGTACCTGTTGTATTCATATATCAAGGTCATGCTCTCCTCCACCCGTCCCAAAAATCATCCTAGCTTTGTAGCTTTATAGAAACTATTTTCCATGTACTTCGCCAAGATGGTAATTCAAAGGATTTCAGCTCAGGTTCGGAGCTTGTTAAATTGTTCTAGACGGTAATAAACTTGAATAAATAAACATATTCCATTGAAGTAAAACATATAATCAGGCACCTGTGATTGTCTCTTTCAATTTGTAACACCTTTAGACTATTTCTTTCTTTAAACATGTATTACTTATTTTGCTTACGGTATTAGTAGCAATTAGCTTACATATTTATGTAATTTCCTGTTGAATAAATATAACAAATATTGACAAAATGCCAGAAATATTCCTCTGTAATTTCCATTGTATGTCAGCATATTTAAACTTGAATAAATCTGAATAAGCCTTTCCGTTAGTAGAATACACATAACTACTTTTAAGAGTGCACAGTTATCACCTGATTATGAGATAACAGATCTAGGTTTAAAGACTCACTATGTTATCCATGGCTCATTTATTTTATATTTTTATGTAACTCATTTAAATGCCCTTCATATATTCCATTCATGATTACATAATACAACTCAGCATGATTATTATTATTATTATTATGATTTCTAGTAATAACAGTAGTGCATAGTAGGTAGAAGTTGTAGTTAGCAGTAGTTAGTAGTAGTAGTAATACTAGTAGTAGTAGATAGTAGGTAGTAATAGTAGGTAATAGTAATAGTAGTAGTAGATAGTAGGTAGTAATAGTAGGTAATAGTAATAGTAGTAGTAGATAGAAGGTAGTGGTAGTAGGTAGTAGTAGTTGTGGTAGTAGGTAGTAGTAATAGTAGTAGTTAGAGGGTAGTAGTAGTAGGTAGTAGAAGTAGTTGTAGTAGTAGGTAGTAATAGCAGTAGTAGTAGTAGGTAGTAGAAGTAGTAGTAGTAGAGGGTAGTAGTAGTAGTAATAGCAGTAGTAGATAGAAGTAGTAGCAGGTAGTAGGCAGTAGAAGTAGTAGGTGGTAGTAGTAGATAGTAGAAAGCAGTAGGTAGTAATAATAGTAGTAAGTAGTAGGAAGTAGTAGTAGTAATAGTAATAGTAGAACTAGGTAATATTATTAGAAGCAATAGTATTTTTTGCTTCCCTGAGCACACTTCAACTGTCCATCTGCTGATTGTCTGCTTCTTCTGTGACATCTGACTGCATCCCTCCACTACTATCTGACAATGAGCAGGGTTGACTGGGAATTTCATAGTACCTCTAGCATAACCCTCCCATCTGAGGCTGTTAATGGTGGCTAGGAGAGAGGTGATGTAGCAGAACTGATGCTAGTAGCATCACATATGCTGAGGTGCACTAGGGCTTTTTATTTTACAAAGCTGTGCCCCTTCTCTAGCAAATTAATGTCCTGAAAGAGGCAATAAAGTGTGGCTTACAGACATGCGCTTGGGCAAACATGCCTCCATTTCCTTCATTTTTAGTGTGTGTATGTGTGTGTGTGTGTGTGTGTGTGTGTGTGTGTGTGTGTGTGTGTGTAAGGCATTCAGACTCAATAAATGTAATAACCGTCAGCATGAAATGAAGCTCAGGTAACCCATGTTACGTCTGTGGCCCGATTCCAAAAGAAGTGCACTCAATGCAAATGACCATTTACACTGAGAACGTTTGGCACCTAGCCCTTGGTATTTGAAAATACTCAAATAATGAGATAGGCACATACTGCATTGTAACCAGTCCTATTAACATCTGGCTTCTGATCACAAAGTAAATGCGGGATACCAGACTGTCACATGCATTCAAAAATCTGGTATAGGCTAAAGGTGCCAGTTATCTTAAAAAGGGATGTACACACCCACACATTATTTCCTCTTGTTCAGATATAGTCCCTTACTCTACCATGAGGTAGAGTTCATTATAAATAAATATGTAACATTTTACATCAAGATATGCTTGCATTCAGATGGTCTTTCAATATGAAACTTCTTTTAGAATTTGTTACTTTTGAAAGCAAAATATTTTACTAAGTTTTTTGGATAAAACATTTTACTATTACATTATCAGACTATTTTGATATTCATAAACGCATTTAGCACTTTTCAGTCTTTTTAACTGTTTGAGTAGCTACCTGGCATTTCTAGTAAAGATCCAAACTAAAATATTTAAGGCAGCCTGTGGTCTGCACTTCTGATGCTCATGCACCAATGCCCTGGACCAGCTCATTCTTACTCCCACTAGAGGAAGCAACATCCTTGACCTGGTTATTATTAACATCGGCAAACATTGCTCTACACCAATAGTTAATTCCTCCTTAGTTAGATCTGACCACAAACTAATCACCATGGAAATCCTCATCTCTCCCACACCCCCTGCAAAAGAAACCACCATGAAAAACTTCTCCAAAGCTGACTTTGGGCTCCTAAAAACAGAGATGGCTAACTTCACAGCACCAATGCCTATGGAAAATAGTTGCATGATGGCAGAATCATACACCAATGCACTGTACGAGCACGTACACAAATGCATGGAGCTAGCCATACCCAACAGAGCCAAGACACTCCCCTCCAAAAAAAGGAATCCAATCTGGTGGTCCCCTACCATTAATAAACTCTACAACAGAAGGAAGAAACTGTTGCAGAAAAAAGTGAAGTCCCAAGACTGGAAAGACTCCCTTATTAGCCTTAACAAAAAGTTGAGATCCCTCATCAAAACCTCTAAAGCCAGCTACGAAGGCAGAATTTGGCAGACTCTAAAAATAACCACAAAGCCTTCTATAGCTATATCAAGAACCTCCATGGCAATACCCAGATTTGCTCTGAGCTACTGCACTGCTACTGCACTCTTATACAGAGCCAAAAGATATTGCCAATATACTGGCCGACAGATTCAGTGCCAACTTTATCCCTCCCTCCCCCCCAGAGGACCTTTCATGATACCAGAAAAATGCCAGGCACCCAGCATTACTACAGCACAGGTTAAAGCTGCATTGTCCAAGGCCAAAAATACAGCCTCCATGGGACCTGACAGTGTCACTGGCTGTGTTCTACATGAACTACAAAGTGAACTGGCACCACATCTGCATGCCCTGTTCACACACAGCCTCACCTCTGGCTTTGTCCCTACCGAATGGCACACTGCTACAGTCATCCCTCTCCATAAAGGTGGAGTGACTACAACCCTGGGAATTATCGTCCCATTAGCCTGACCAGTCTGATATGTAAGTCTATGGAGCACATCATCATAGGTTCATAGGTTCATAGGTTCATACTAGGCTATCTGCCCTAGGGCATTTATAAGCCTAGCCAGAATGTGTTTGGCTTTCGCCACCCATTTTAAATTTATTTTGCTATGCCCTTTTTCGAGGTTAGTATACTGTGCCTCTGTCTAACAGTGACACAGAAGTGATACCCGGGGTAAACCTACGATCTCCCATCCACTCATCAAGATTCTTCTTGAAGAGAGTCAATGAGGGACTCTGCCTAACCTGGACTGGGATTTTATTCCAGAGTGAAGGGAGCCTCTGGGTTATGAATCTGTCCCTCCAGCATGTCGTATTTATTTCAGTGCTGAGGTTCAAGTCTCTCGAGCACGTAGCTTGATGGGATTTGGATTTTCTGAGGTGCAGCATGTCCATTAATTCCGGGTTGGACATGGCTTTATACGTCAGGCACAGATCGCCTCTGAACAGGCGGTATGCCACTGAGTAGAGCTGGAGTTTCTTTAACCGGGCAGCATATGGCATCTGTTTGAGCCCTTTGATCCTCTTGGTGAGGTACTTTTGGGGTCTTTCCAGTTGCTGCAGGTGTCTGGTAAGGTACATCCCAAAAGGGCATTGTACTCAATTATGGGCCTGATGAGGGATGAGTAAAGAGGCACGATGACGTCCCCTGATCTAGATGTGAATCCCTTCATGATTAGGTGGGCTATATAAAATGTTTTTCTAACCACTTTGGCCACGTGGTTGTCAAATGAGAGATTGTTATCAACTTGGGTCCCCAGGTCCCTAATTACTTCTTCTGTACTTAATGGATTACCACCTATGTGGTAATTTGTGGGCACTTTGTTTTTGCCAAAGGGGATGACTATACACTTTTTGGCATTTAGCTTGAGGCCATGGCTCTGGCACCAGTTGTCTGTTTCTATGAGGCCCTTTTGGAGGATGCTTGTGTCGGCTGGAGAGTCGATTATGGCGCCCAGTTTGCAGTCATCTGCGAACTTGGTCAGCCACAGTCCTTCCATGTTGGCCTGTACCACCGAGAAATATATACCGAACAAGAGAGGTCCCAGGACTGAGCCTTGTGGGATGCCACTTGTAACTGGGAGTCTGACGTGACTCCAGCAATTCTAACCATGTGGGTTCTGTCCTTGAGCCAATTTGCAATCCATCTAGTGACATAGGGGTTTATATTTAAGCTGGTGAGCTTATCTAT
Organism: Protopterus annectens; assembly: GCF_019279795.1. Classification (NCBI taxonomy): domain Eukaryota; kingdom Metazoa; phylum Chordata; order Ceratodontiformes; family Protopteridae; genus Protopterus; species Protopterus annectens. The sequence continues at coordinate 584,279,768 of NC_056725.1, forward strand.
AATGCCCGAGTGGGGTATTGTATCGAAGGCTTTTGCGAGGTCCAGGTAGGCTGTGTGGACCACCTTCCCCTCGTCAATGGCCTTGGTGACTGTTTCAAAGAAATCAACCAGGTTTAAGAGGCAGGATCTGCCCTTAACAAAGCTGAACTGGGTAGGATCCAGTGTTTGTAGGTCCCCAGTATCTTTATTTATGAGGTCCATGATGATCCTTTCCATAGCTTTGCAGACCAAGCTAGTCAGGCTTATGGGGCGATAGTTTCCAGGATCTGTTGAGGCACCACCTTTATGGAGAGGGACCACTGTTGCTGTACGCCACTCTTTGGGCACATATCCTGTAGTAAGGCTGAGATTGAACAGTAGTTTTATGTTTGGGTTTAGCTCTTCTTGGAGTTCATGTAGGACGAGCCCAGGACACCGCCTGGTCCCATTGATGCTGTGTTTTTGCTTTGGAGAGGGCGGCTCTTACCTGAGCATCTGAGATGTCAGGGGCAGCACTCTGCTGGGATAGATATTTGCCCTTTGGTGGGAGGGGGGGAGTTTGCACTGAACCTGTCAGCTAGGATGTTGGCAATGTCTGTGGGTTCGTGTATTTTTGTCATTTTGGACTAATTCTGAGCATATCTGGGAATTACCACCCAGGTTCCTAACATAACTAAAGAAAGCCTTGTGATTATCCTTAGTGTCCAGTGCAATTTTTCTCTCAAGCTGGCCTTAGACAATTTTATGTGTGCCCGTAGTTTTTGCTAATACTGATCAGTGATGCCTTCCCTTTTTGGGATTTTGCTCTATCATTTAGTAGCTTCCTCCTTCTATTGTATAGTTTGTTTATGGCTGGGGTCCACCAGACAGGACGTCTGCCTTTGGAGGATTGGGTCTTGGTTTTATTTGGGATCGCATGATCCATGCATTCCTGAAGGTGTTCATAGAATGCATTTATAAAGGATTCTGCGGTCTGGGCTGTATTTTCCACAGGCCCGGGGGCTTTGAAGGATTCCACCTCAGTTTTAAGGAGTGTGAAATTTGCTTTAGAGAAGTTTTTCACTGTGGTTTTCTGGGCAGGGGGTGGGATTGGGATGTGAATATCCAGTGAGATTAGTTTATGGTCTGATCTTACCAGTGAGGGATACACTTCTGGTCTGGAGCATAGAGTCCCCATGTTGGTGATGATCAGGTCCAGTATGTTTTCCCCTCTTGTGGGAGTGGTAACAAGTTGTTCCATAGCATTTGAGTTTATAAATTCTAGGAACGCTTTGGGCTAGGTGTTGGAGCTAGAGTAATGCTCCCAGTCTATGTTTGGGTAGTTGAAGTCGCCCAATATAATGGTGTTTGGAGAGACCTTCATATTTTCCAGTGTTCTCAGGAAGGCCGAGTGGGGTTCCTGGGTTTGGGAGGGTGGTCTGTAGCAGGCTATAAACTGGAAGGCAGTTTTACCCACTGTTAGTTGCACATGGATAGTCTCTGATGCTTCGTGCTTTGCCACCAACCTGGAGGTTTGGGTATCTTTGATGAATATCAATACTCCCCCTCCTTTTGTGGTTCGGTCCAAGTTTTGGGGCCGAAAAGCATGGTATGAGGTATAACCTGGTAGTGCTGGGGTGCTCTTGGGAGCTCTGAACCAGGTTTCTGTTACTGCACAGATATCGATGTTCTCCATGCTAAGGAGAGTTTCGAAAAGGCATCTTGAGGTTTAAACTTCTGGCGTTGAGTAGCATTACTCTTAGTTTCTTATCCCTTGTGATACCTATGGAGGTGGGTTTGTCTTTTGAGCCTTGCCTAAAAGGCACTATGGGGGTAGCAAGAGCCTTTGCCAATATCCGAAGCCCAGGGCTGACAGGTGCAAGCCGTCCCTAGCGAAGCATTGTGGCTTGTCGAGCATATCATCCCAAGCTGACAGGCATTGGATCCCCTTTGAATGACACCAGTAATTAAGCCAACTGTTGAAATTGATCATCTTGTCTTCATATTGTGGCATCATTCTTGGTGAGGGTAAGATGCTACTCAAGGTCAGGGTCATACCGGCCTGGGCTACATGCTCAGAGAGCTCATTTATGTCTCTTTTCATGTAGCTAATCATGGACCTAATTAACAAAGATATAGGGGAATTTACAAACTCTAGATCCCATGCAATTTGGTTTTGTTAAAGGTAGATCATGCCTGCTCAACCTAGTTGACTTCTTTGAGGCAGCCGCCAGAGCTGTGGATAAGGGTAAGGCAATCCACACAGCCTACCTTGATCTGGCCAAGGCCTTTGATACCATATCTCACTCAGGAATTATTGATAAACTCACAAAACTTGGCAGCAACACCTATATCATTAGGTGGGTTGCAAATTGGCTCACAGATAGAACCCACAGCATGAAAGTAGCAGACTCCAAGTCAGACTGCTGATCAGTCACGTGTGGAGTCCCACAGGGATCGGTCCTGGGTCCTCTACTGTTTGGCATCTACTTCTCAGAACTCCAAGTCAACACAGAGGGACTCTGGCTGACCAAGTTCACAGACAACTGCAAGCTGGGAGATATTATTAACTTTCCAAGCGATGCAGACATCCTACAGAAAGGTCTCACTGAGACAAATGACTGGTGTTTTAACCAATAGGTAAGAAACTTTCTTACACTGTGAAGGACAACAACGAGGAAAAGGAAAGGCAAACACTATTTAAAACTCCTGTTGTCCACCACGGCAGTAAAACTTGATAATAAAATCAAAACCTTAATAAAAAGAATACGTATACGATCTGAGGAAGGCATATTTGCCGAAAGCGCTTATCAGAAGACTGAGAACTGCTTGTTTTATGACTGAGGACTGCTTGTTTTATGTTATATTCTTTTTATTAAAGTTTTGATTTTATTATCAAGTTTTACTGCCGTGGTGATCAACAGGAGTTTTTAGTGGTGTGTTAACCGTGTCCTTAAGCTTAATGCCAAAAATGCATCGTCTCCCCCTTTGGGAAGAACTCACTTCCCACTAATTACCACATTGATGGGAGCCCACTGAACACTGAAGGTGTTATAAGAGATCTAGAGAAACAGGTTGACAGCAACCTCTCCTTCAACCACTACATCGCCACTGTAGTCAGAAAGTCCTTCTATGTGGCACATCTCATTACCAAGGGTTTTGGATCCAGGAAGAAAGAGGTCATCATCTGTCTCTACTCTTCCATCATTAGACCAGTCATTGAGTACAATGCCCCATTTGGCATGTACCTCACTAGACACCTGCAACAGCTAGAGAGGCCACTAAAGTACCTCACAAAAAGGATCCTAGGCCTTAAACACTTGTCCTACACAGACAGACTCAAAAAACTCCAGCTATTCTCTGTCTCATATCGTCTACTAAGAGGCAGTCTCTGCTTGACTTACAAAGCCATGTCTGACCCATCTCTGTTAGAAATGCTACATCTAATGAAATCCCAATCCCTCCATACCACACGCTCCAGAGACCTCAACCTCATTACCACAATCAATAGTACATGCTCGAGGGACAAGTTCATAACCCAGAGACTGCCCATGCTCTGGAACAAAGTTCCCACACACGTCAAGCAGAGCACCTCACTGGCCCTCTTCAAGAGAAATCTTGTTGAGTCAATGGAAAATAGAAAGTTCACCCTGGGGATCACTCCAGTGGCTCTACTTGATAGAAGCGCTGGTAACTAACACTGGGCAGCACAATGCCACGACACATCTATGGGCTAGGCTCCAGGGCCATTAACCTAGTACACACCTATGAACCTATGAACTAAGAACTACTTCAGGTAACTCATCATCCATCAACAAATATGTGCCAGACATAGATTATTACCCTTTTTCTCACTTTCTGATGAAAATGCCTCCTACAACATCTATTTGGATAGCCCCTGAACAATTTTCTTGACTACTTCTTTGCAGTAGGCAATACAAACAATCTCTGTATATTTTCCGCAATCATTATGCTAAATTTTCAAAGGGTCATAGGTTCATAAGTTCTCATTAGGTTTATGACCAAGGATACTATCAAGAAACTTAGCTACATCGCCCAGTATGGATGGGAAACTAACAGTCCCCCCATTAGGTAGACTTTGCCCACATATTCCAAGTGAAAATTTGTGATCATGCATTCACTCACCCAGAATGGTTTTAATGGCTGCCATGGAAGTACTCTCCTTGATATGTGAGAGCAGCCTGTTTTAGGAAAATGTATTTTTATTTAATGTATTTATTTACACTTTGTTGACCAGGTTAGTCCCATTAGGCCAATGGCTTCTTTTCAGGGTAGATCTGAGGTGGTATTTATACTGAACAGGGTAAATTGGCCAAGGCACCAGGGGATCTTCCCCTACTCTTTTCTGAGCAGTAGGTGGTGCCAGAGGGCTATCACTAGTATTTGGAGAATTTCAAGATGGAGGGGAAAGGAGAATGCAGGCTGAGAGTGTGGTGCTGCAGAATATTGAAATATCACAAACAGAATATGTAAGAGAGAAGGTAGTTGTTACAGAGTTAGAGGAAAGAGTTCTGGAAACTTCTATGTTGCTGGAGACGGACTGAGATGAGTTAAATGTTGATTGGGACATAATCTGGAGTACTATAGTGAATGGCATTCTGGGAGAATTAACACAAAGGTTATGACAGATGAATCAAGAGAAGGAGGCATGCCCCTTCAACAGGGGTGCTTTTATGAGTAAAAAATGTATACCTATGAAGAAATGGCAAACAAAAGAAAGAGAGATGTAACTGAAGCTGAAAGAAGACAAGAACTGATGCAAGGACAGCAAAACCATAAGAGAAAACCAATGGTAAGAATCAAAACAAAGAAAAGTAACATTAACAGGTATGAAGTTATGCAGTGTTATTTTACCTTTGGGGTTCAAAGTACAGGGTGACCAGAAGACTTCTGCGAAGTTACTTTTGAAACTTTTACTTTACTTGAAAAATGTATGAATGAGGTAGAGGAAAACAGTTCATGTGCACCATGGAATAAGTATATTTTTCAGGACTTGGGGCTATGGTAAAGGAAAAAAAAGATGTGCAATTCAGAACATCTGACATAGAGGAACTAGAGGACAAACTTCGGAAAAAAACACTTAAACTGCGAAAAATACACAAACGGTGGCTCCTGCCGCAATCCAGTCAGTGCACTCTGTAATGACCATGAATTGTTGCTTACTTAAAATAGCCAACTGGTTTATTCGAAGTAGATAAAACTTGATACACACAGTCAAATAAATAAAACTATAAACAGTCGAATTAGGTGCCTTTCGTCTCTATCAAATTATGTGAGACTTCATCAGATACCTCAACTCTAACACTCCCCTCACTTAAATACCACATTAATATGTCACATGACATAATCCTGTTTTTTAAAAACATGTGTATACCATATATAAGTCCTCAGTTTTACACTATATATTTTAAATTATTACTGCCTCTGCCATTTGACCGAGCTGTTTAATTTATTCTACTAAGCTATATGTATATCATTATAATCAGCTGCACCTATTTAAATTTTTAAGTTTTAAAATGCATAAAATAGAATTAACTTCATTTATTCCTGGGTAACAACAAGCATTTGTATTTAACTGCCACAACAACTCTAACTTCTCTAAAATAAGATTGTCGGGACTTCCTCTACCATCCGAACACACTTGACCTATTGCCCGAAACTTAAATATATGTTCTGGTTTTTATGATACATGCTTTGCAAGAGCATTCTCCATTTTTTTGTTCTTTATACTATAAATATGTTCGTACACTCGTTCTTTTAGGGTTCTTATAGTTTTCCCTATGTAAAACACAGGACACTGCTGGCACTTTGCCAGGTAATTGACCATCTTGGATTGGCAGTTAAATTTCTTTTTAGTAATATATTTTCTGTCCCTAATCCAATAGCTTTTACCTGTGTCAATGTGCTTACAAAAGTTGCACATTTCACACTTGGTCATTCCTGGGTTCCTAACAATATTCTCAATGTTACTTTCTAATACTGACTTTAAGTTCTTCCCTTTTCTAAAAATTATCTGCGGTACTTCAGAGATTTTTCTATTAATAATAGGATCACTTTCTAACAGTGACCAATTCTTATATATGATGTTCCTAAGATTTTCTGAATTAACGCTATATGTAGTCACAAAACTATAGGTCATAAGTTTACCCACTACCCTGTTGTTACTATTTATATGTGGAGCTAAATTACTTAGATTGTTGATGTTATTTTGTTCAGACCATAGGATCGGTCTATACATCCCTATGTCCCTTTTGTTCTTGATTTCATCGGTTAATTCTACTATTAAGCTCCGTGGGTAACCTTTATTAAGAAACATTCCTTCAAGTTTGATACATTCACTTTTGAAGTCTTCCTCCAAGCTTATCATTCTAGCAGCTCTCACAAGTTGTCCCTTGAAAACTGATCACTTCTGATGGAATGGGTGACAACTTGTGAAATGCAAGAAGCTGTTAGAGTATGTTTCTTTTCTATGTATGGTACTCACATATCTATTTTTACCAGTATCTTTTCTTAGCTCCACATCCAAGTAATTGATCTTGGTGTCCCCAAAATTCGATGCAAACGCCAAAAAGTCTGTAGTGTTGTTACAATAATTAAGTAAATTATTGGCTGTTTCTTCATCACTTTTGATGACAACAAAAATAACATCTAAAAATCTTGTATAAAAGGATATACGTGCTCTTACACTAGGATTATTATAAATAAATTCATCCTCCCAATTTGCCATCACCAAATTAGAAAAGCTTGCACCGCAGGGGGACCCCATTGCAACCCCTACTCTTTGTAAATAGAAGGAATTGTTGAATGTAATATAGCTGTTACTCAAAATAATATCCAACAATTCCTCTATTAGGTTAATTTCACTTTTAGGTGCTCCTGATTTTAATAGGTGTCTTACAACCCTTTCTATTCCCTCTTGGTGTGGGATGGATGTATATAGATGTTTTATGTCTATTGTCATAAAATTGTGGTCTCTCTTAAATTCTAAATTGTTTATCTCCTTTAGAAAGGACCACGAGTCTTTACAGACTTTGTGCTGGAGCGGAAACTAGTAACCAAGCAGTTGGATCAATAGAAAGTGTACCCACAACTGAGAATAACGGGGTGCGTAGGAGTGAGAGGATTAATCAAAACAATTCTAAACCTAGAAGTCAACAGGGGTTAAACCAACAGTATAATAGTGGTAACAATGATAATTTTCATCACCAAACCAGGAACCACACCCCCCAAGGAGGGAGACAGCAAAGGCCCAACAACAGGAGACGGAGGAAATAGATTATGTAGACATAGCAAACAAAAGGTACTGTAATGTTTTAACACATTTACAGGGCGATTATAAAGTCTTTAATAATACAGAGACTATAATCGAACCTGACATAGTTGAGCTATGTGCAAAGGGCCAGGCATCTGTTGTTGCAGAGAAAGCAAAATTAGCACAAACTTTGATGGACTTAAAATTATTTACACGTAAAATGAATTTAGCAGCTGTGATGGGATCAAATGGATGTAATACAAATGAATTTTATATAGCTAGTACTTTTAATCCACCATTACACAATAGTATTGCTTTGTTTGAAAGAATGTGTGAAATTGATTTCAGGTTTAATATTGAGAACAGAAAAATGTTAAAAAATTAAAGGAATATTACAATGCATGAAAGACAGGTAATTAATGAGATATTAAAGTTACCACTGCGATTTATGAATCTGGACAAGGAAGGGCCGTTAGTCGCTTTGCAAATTGAAGATTATAATCATAGAATGGAAAGCTTATTAAACAGTGATACATATATTAGGGTAACCAAAATGAGCTTAACATTTCATATGCAAGAATTAAAAGCTACTTAAATGATTTATTTAACAAGAGAAAGGTGGATATAGATATGCATAAATATATGAATATGGTTGCACCACGCATCCCCATTTTGTTCAGTGTGCCAAAATTCACAAGGACTTAGTAAACCCACCTATGAGACCTTTGGTGGATGCATAAAATAGCATAACGTACAGTTGTGCTAAGGTAGTGGACTCGGTTCTAAAAGAGTACATTAGGGACGAAAAGCAGATCTGTAAAGACTCGTGGTCCTTTCTAAAGGAGATAAACAATTTAGAATTTAAGGGAGACCACAATTTTATGACAATAGACATAAAAGATCTATATACATCCATCCCACACCAAGAGGGAATAGAAAGGGTTGTAAGACACCTATTAAAATCAGGAGCACTTAAATGTGAAATTAACCTAATAGAGGAATTGTTGGATATTATTTTGAGTAACAACTATATTACATTCAACAATTCCTTCTATTTACAAAGAGTAGGGGTCGCAATGGGGTCCCCCTGCGGTGCAAGCTTTTCTAATTTGGTGATGGCAAATTGAAAGGATGAATTTATTTATAATAATCCTAGTATAAGTGAACATATATTCTTTTATACAAGATTTTTAGATGATATTTTTGTTGTCATCAAAGGTGATGAAGAAGCAGCCAATAATTTACTTAATTATTGTAACAACACTACAGACTTTTTGGCATTTACATCGAATTTTGGGGACACCAAGATCAATTACTTGGATGTGGAGCTAAGAAAAGATACTGGTAAAAATACATATGTGAGTACCATACATAGAAAAGAAACATACTCCAGCAGCTTCTTGCATTTCACAAGTTGTCACCCATTCCATCAGAAGACATCAGTTGTCAAGGGACAACTTGTGAGAGCTGCTAAAATGATAAGCTTGGAGGAAGACTTCAAATGTGAATGTATCAAACTTGAAGGAATGTTTCTTAATAAAGGTTACCCACGGAGCTTAATAGTAGAATTGACCGATGAAATCAAGAACAAAAGGGACATAGGGATGTATAGACCGACCCTATGGTCCGAACAAAATAACATCAACAATCTAAGTAATTTAGCTCCACATATAAATAGTAACAACAGGGTAGTGGGTAAACTTATGACCTATAGTTTTGGGACTACATATAGCTCATTTAGAAGATCTTAGGAACATCATATATAAGAATTGGTCACTGTTAGAAAGTGATCCTTTATTAATAGAAAAATCTCTGAACTACCGCAGATAATTTTTAGAAAAGGGAAGAACATAAGGTCAGTATTAGAAAGTTCTTGATTTCATCGGTTAATTCTACTATTAAGCTCCGTGGGTAACCTTTATTAAGAAACATTCCTTCAAGTTTGATACATTCACTTTTGAAGTCTTCCTCCAAGCTTATCATTCTAGCAGCTCTCACAAGTTGTCCCTTGACAACTGATCACTTCTGATGGAATGGGTGACAACTTGTGAAATGCAAGAAGCTGTTAGAGTATGTTTCTTTTCTATGTATGGTACTCACATATCTATTTTTACCAGTATCTTTTCTTAGCTCCACATCCAAGTAATTGATCTTGGTGTCCCCAAAATTCGATGCAAACGCCAAAAAGTCTGTAGTGTTGTTACAATAATTAAGTAAATTATTGGCTGTTTCTTCATCACTTTTGATGACAACAAAAATAACATCTAAAAATCTTGTATAAAAGGATATACGTGCTCTTACACTAGGATTATTATAAATAAATTCATCCTCCCAATTTGCCATCACCAAATTAGAAAAGCTTGCACCGCAGGGGGACCCCATTGCAACCCCTACTCTTTGTAAATAGAAGGAATTGTTGAATGTAATATAGCTGTTACTCAAAATAATATCCAACAATTCCTCTATTAGGTTAATTTCACTTTTAGGTGCTCCTGATTTTAATAGGTGTCTTACAACCCTTTCTATTCCCTCTTGGTGTGGGATGGATGTATATAGATGTTTTATGTCTATTGTCATAAAATTGTGGTCTCTCTTAAATTCTAAATTGTTTATCTCCTTTAGAAAGGACCACGAGTCTTTACAGACTTTGTGCTGGAGCGGAAACTAGTAACCAAGCAGTTGGATCAATAGAAAGTGTACCCACAACTGAGAATAACGGGGTGCGTAGGAGTGAGAGGATTAATCAAAACAATTCTAAACCTAGAAGTCAACAGGGGTTAAACCAACAGTATAATAGTGGTAACAATGATAATTTTCATCACCAAACCAGGAACCACACCCCCCAAGGAGGGAGACAGCAAAGGCCCAACAACAGGAGACGGAGGAAATAGATTATGTAGACATAGCAAACAAAAGGTACTGTAATGTTTTAACACATTTACAGGGCGATTATAAAGTCTTTAATAATACAGAGACTATAATCGAACCTGACATAGTTGAGCTATGTGCAAAGGGCCAGGCATTTGTTGTTGCAGAGAAAGCAAAATTAGCACAAACTTTGATGGACTTAAAATTATTTACACGTAAAATGAATTTAGCAGCTGTGATGGGATCAAATGGATGTAATACAAATGAATTTTATATAGCTAGTACTTTTAATCCACCATTACACAATAGTATTGCTTTGTTTGAAAGAATGTGTGAAATTGATTTCAGGTTTAATATTGAGAACAGAAAAATGTTAAAAAAATTAAAGGAATATTACAATGCATGAAAGACAGGTAATTAATGAGTTGAAAAAGTTACCACTGAGATTTATGAATCTGGACAAGGGAGGGGGGTTAGTCGTTATGCAAATTGAAGATTATAATCATAGAATGGAAAGCTTATTAAACAGTGATACATATATTAGGGTAACCAAAAATGAGCTTAACATTGCATATGCAAGAATTAAAAGCTACTTAAATGATTTATTTATCAAGAGAAAGGTGGATATAGATATGCATAAATATATGAATATGGTTGCACCACGCATCCCCATTTTGTTCAGTGTGCCAAAAATTCACAAGGACTTAGTAAACCCACCTATGAGACCTTTGGTGGATGCATAAAATAGCATAACGTACAGTTGTGCTAAGGTAGTGGACTCGGTTCTAAAAGAGTACATTAGGGACGAAAAGCAGATCTGTAAAGACTCGTGGTCCTTTCTAAAGGAGATAAACAATTTAGAATTTAAGGGAGACCACAATTTTATGACAATAGACATAAAAGATCTATATACATCCATCCCACACCAAGAGGGAATAGAAAGGGTTGTAAGACACCTATTAAAATCAGGAGCACTTAAATGTGAAATTAACCTAATAGAGGAATTGTTGGATATTATTTTGAGTAACAACTATATTACATTCAACAATTCCTTCTATTTACAAAGAGTAGGGTCGAATGGGGTCCTCATGTGCAAGCTTTTCTAATTTGGTGATGGCAAATTGAAAGGCTGAATTTATTTATAATAATCCTAGTATAAGTGAACATATATTCTTTTATACAAGATTTTTAGATGATATTTTTGTTGTCATCAAAGGTGATGAAGAAGCAGCCAATAATTTACTTAATTATTGTAACAACACTACAGACTTTTTGGCATTTACATCGAATTTTGGGGACACCAAGATCAATTACTTGGATGTGGAGCTAAGAAAAGATACTGGTAAAAATACATATGTGAGTACCATACATAGAAAAGAAACATACTCCAGCAGCTTCTTGCATTTCACAAGTTGTCACCCATTCCATCAGAAGACATCAGTTGTCAAGGGACAACTTGTGAGAGCTGCTAAAATGATAAGCTTGGAGGAAGACTTCAAATGTGAATGTATCAAACTTGAAGGAATGTTTCTTAATAAAGGTTACCCACGGAGCTTAATAGTAGAATTGACCGATGAAATCAAGAACAAAAGGGACATAGGGATGTATAGACCGACCCTATGGTCCGAACAAAATAACATCAACAATCTAAGTAATTTAGCTCCACATATAAATAGTAACAACAGGGTAGTGGGTAAACTTATGACCTATAGTTTTGGGACTACATATAGCGTTCATTTAGAAGATCTTAGGAACATCATATATAAGAATTGGTCACTGTTAGAAAGTGATCCTTTTATTAATAGAAAAATCTCTGAACTACCGCAGATAATTTTTAGAAAAGGGAAGAACATAAGGTCAGTATTAGAAAGTAACATTGAGAATATTGTTAGGAACCCAGGAATGACCAAGTGTGAAATGTGCAACTTTTGTAAGCACATTGACACAGGTAAAAGCTATTGGATTAGGGACAGAAAATATATTACTAAAAAGAAATTTAACTGCCAATCCAAGATGGTCATTTACCTGGCAAAGTGCCAGCAGTGTCCTGTGTTTTACATAGGGAAAACTATAAGAACCCTAAGAGAATGAGTGTACGAACATATTTATAGTATAAACAACAAAGAAATGGAGAATGCACTCACAAAACATGTATCAGAAAAACCAGAACATATAGTTAAGTTTCGGGCAATAGATCAAGTGTGTCCGGATGGTAGAGGAGGGCCCGACAATCTTATTTTAGAGAAGTTAAAGTTGTCGTGGCAGTTAAATACAAATGCTTGTTGTTACCCAGGAATAAATGAAGTTAATTCTATTTCATGTATTTTAAAACTTAAAAATTTAAATAGGTGCAGCTGATTATAATGATATACATATAGATTAGTAGAATAAATTAAACAGCTCGGTCAAATGGCAGAGGCAGTAATAATTTAAAATATATAGTGTAAAACTTTGAGGACTTATATATAGTATACACATGTTTTTAAAAAACAGGATTATGTCATGTGACATATTAATGTGGTATTTAAGTGAGGGGAGTGTTAGAGTCGAGGTATCTGATGAAGTCTCGCGTGATTTGATAGAGACGAAAGGCGCCTAATTCGACTGTGTATAGTTTTACTTATTTGACTGTGTGTATCGAGTTTTATCTACTTCGAATAAACCAGTTGGCTATTTTAAGTAGGCAACAATTCTTGGTCATTACAGAGTGCACTGACTGGATTGTGGCAGGAGCCACCGTTTGTGGATAGAGGAACTAGAGATAAAGGCTTTTTTCTGTCGATTTGTAATAACATGCATGAGATAAAAATGTATGATGAAAGACATGTTCGGACAGGGGGCAGGAGGTATATAGGTTCATAGGTTCATAGGGTCATAGGTAGGTACTAGGCTATCTGCCCGAGGGCATTTATAAGCCTAGCCAGAGTGTGTCAGCTTTCACCGCCCCATTGATTAATTAACTGAGCCTCTGTCAAGAAGAGTCAATGAAGTGATCCCAGGGGTGTATTTTCTGTTACCCATCCACTCGTCAAGGTTTCTCTTGAAGAGTGTTAGTGAGGGGCTCTGCCTAATGTAGTTAGGAATTTTGTTCCAAAGCATGGGGAGTCTCTGTGACAGGAATCTATCCCTCCAGCATGTTCTATTATTTGTTGTAGTGAGGTTTAGCTCACTAGAGCGAGTGGCTCGCAGTGACTTGGATTTCTTTAGGTGGAGCATGTCCATCAATTCTGAGTTGGACATGGCTTTGTAAGTCAGGCAGAGATCACATCTGAGTAAGCGATATGCCACTGAGTACAGCTGGAGTTTTTCCAGTTGGGCTGCATAGGACATATGTTTGAGACCAGTAATCCTCTTGGTGAGGTACTTTTGTGGTCTTTCCAGCTGTTGGAAGTGTCTTGTGAGGTACATCCCAAACAGGGCATTGTACTCTATGATGGGTCTGATGAGTGACGAGTAGAGGGGCACTATAACCTCTTTATTTCTAGATGCGAACCCTTTAGTAATTAGATGGGCTACATAGAATGATTTCCTAACTACTTTGGCAATATGATTATCAAAGGAAAGATTACTATCTACCTGGGTCCCCAGATCTCTTATTACCTCTTCTGTATTAAGGGGGCTGCCACCTGACTATGCATTTTTTGGCATTTAGCTTGAGACCATGATTTTGACACCAGGTGTCAGTCTCAGTAAGGCCCTTTTGGAGAATGTTCATGTCAGCCGGAGAGTCAATTATGGCTCCCAGTTTGCAATCATCGACGAACTTGGTTAGCCATAGTCCTCCTGTGTTTGACTGTACTTCTGAGAAGTATATGCTGAACAGTAGGGGTCCCAGGACCGAGACTTGTGGGACACCACTTGTGACTGGCTTAGAGTCGGACCTGGAGCCCGCAATTCTTACCGTGTGAGTTCTGTCTGTAAGCCAGTTGGCAACCCATAACCAAAAGAAAGGCACAGCAAATCAGCAAGTGAAAGTTTAATGACACTCCACACATAAAATCACCGCACAAGTAGAACCAAGCAGAAAATAACGCTGCCACAATTTCCAAACACATTTTCATCAGTATTCACTTCTTCAGAAACATCTATCAGTGACAGTTTGGGCACAAAGACCACTTTTTGTGTTTACAGTTGGCAACCCATCTCGTGACGTAGGGGTTTATGTTCAGGCTGGTGAGTTTTTTCTATAATTCCCTTGTGGGGAATGGTGTCAAAAGCCTTGGCAAGGTCAAGGTAGGCTGTGTAAACTACCTTCTCCTCATCTATGGCCTTGGTGACTGTCTTGAAGAAGTCAACCAGGTTTAGTAGGCATGATCTGCCCTTAACAAAGCCAAACTGGGTTGGGTCAAGTGTTTGGAGGTTCCCAATGTCTTTGTTAATGAGTTCCATGATGATGCACTCCATATCCTTGCAGACCAGGCTAATCAGACTTACGGGGCGATAGTTACCAGGGTCAGTTGTGGCCCTTCCTTTGTGGAGTGGAATAACCATTGCTGGGCACCATTCTATGGGCATGTAGCCTGTGGAGAGGCTGAGGTTGAACAGTGTATTTAGGTGGGAGATTAGTTCATTCTGTAGTTCATGCAAGACGCAGCCCGGGACACCATCTGGCCCCATTGATGCTATGCTTTTGGCTTTTGAAAGGGCTGTAGTCACCTGTGCATCTGTGATTTCCGGGACACTACACTTTTCCGGTATTGTTGTGGGCCCTTTTGGGGGTGAGAGGGGGGTGAAGTTTGCACTGAATCTATCTGCCATGATGTTGGCAATATCAGTGGGTTCAGTATATGTTGTGCTATTTTGCACTAGCTCAGAGCATATCTGTGAGTTGCCACTTAGATTCTTGACATAGCTAAAGAAGTCTTTGTGGTTATCTTTCGAATCCTTGGCTATTTTTCTTTTGATGTTAGCCTTGGAGGATTTTATGAGGGACCCTAATTTCTTACTGATACTGATCAGGGATGTCTTTCCTTCTTGGGATTTGCTTTTTTTTTAACTAGTTTCCTCCTTCTATTGTATAGCCTGTTTATGGAAGGGGTCCACCAAACTGGTTTCCTTCTCTTAGGGGAGTGAGTCTTGGTTTTGCTAGGAATGGCATGATCCATGCATCCTTGTAGGTGCTCATAGAGTGCATTTGTAAAGATTCCTGCATCTTGGACACTGTTATCCTTTAGCGTGGGGGCTGTGAAACTTATCACCTCTGCCTTAAGTAAGGTGAAGTTTGCTACAGAAAAGTTTTTCACTGTGGTTTCCTTGGTTGGAGGTGGTGGTGTGGTGTGAACATCCAGAGTGATTAGTTTATGGTCTGATCTAACAAGTGACGGGTTGACCTCTGGTGTGGAACACCTGTCGCCCGTGTTGGTGATGACCAGGTCCAATATGTTTTCACCTCTGGTAGGGGAGTTTACCAGTTTATCCAGGGCATTTGAGTGATGTGATGCTGGATGTGCATGAAAGAAAATTACAGTGCATTTCAAATGTTATAATTGTGAATTGGAAACAGGGAACAAACAGCAAGGTATTGGGGTCAACCTAAAGCATATTTGCGGGGAGATAAGAAACAGTTGGTGCAAGACTGTAATAAAATAGTGCGGGCAATGTGAGGAAAAGTGAAAATACTACAAAAATGTACCATAAGTGTGCAAACGCAATGAATTTGGACATTTTTGGATTGACTGTCCTTTACAAGAAAAGATTTGAAGAAGAAGAAGGTCAAGAGAATATTTCAGAGAAAAGACCATCTGATGATAATATAATTAAAAATGTTGGTAAAAAAGTATTATGGTTGGACATAATTGAAGAAGAGAATATACTTAGTATGAAAAAGGATGATGGAAATGTGAGAGGGAATGTTTTACAAAGAGAAAGTTTTACACTACAAGGTAAAAAAAGATATGCAGCATTAGGAAGTGAAGAATGGGAAGAGAAACAAGTGGAGACAGGAGAGGAACAAGAAAAAGATGATAATAAATCCACTGGGGGGGTGCAGACAAGGAAAAGAATAATAAAAATGAACATAAAAAGACTCAAAAAAGGGAAGGGTTGACTTAGGAGTTCTAGCACTAAATGTAAACAGCATTCAAAATGATATTAGAGGTGTGATAGTGACTGAATGGTGTAAAAGGATAAGTACAGATGTGATATGTGTATTAGATAAGATGTGAGTGAAGGGAAAAAAAGGAAAATAACTGAGGCAATATGGAGTTAAAAAAATTATATGGTCTGTGGAGATTGATATGTGTTCAGGAATAGGATTTTTTTAAGTGAAAACATAAAGATACTCAATATGACCATAGCAGTACCTAGAAACTAGCAGTATGTGATATAAGGAAAAGGGAACAATATGTAAGGATAATTGTAATTTATGCATACACCAATATGGCTGAGAGGAAAAAGATGTCTGAGGAAGTTAAAAGCTTTGGCCGATTAAATATGTTAATTCTTATGGTGGAAGATTTTAAAGTAATAAAGGAAGTTATTAGATATGGAGAGTGGAAAACAGGAAAAAATAGAGAATGGACATATAAAAGGATAACTTTCAGTACCAAAATAGATTATGTAATATGAAAAAAATAACAGGTGGGGTAGAAATAGCCGAGTTTTCTTTTTCTCATAGAGTGGCATGGACTAGAACAGGAAATGACAGAGATGTAAATAAAGAAGAGAAGGGAATAAAAAGATTGACTGGAGATATTGCTAAAACAGATTAGATGTAAAGGTAACATGATATTTTATGGGAACAGCATATGACAATGAGAGTACATTATGAAAACTGGACAGATTGGTTTAGTGCTTATAAACAAAACTACAAGAAAATATTTTTGACTGTAGAAAAAAGAGTGAAACAAAGGAACACATGAGTATACAATAAAATCATAAAAACACAAAAAAGAAATAGAACAATGTCATGACAAAATAATAGAAATTAAAAGAGAGCTGTATAAAAACAGAGAAAAAAAATAAAAATATTTAGTTTAAACAAAGCTATTTTTAAAAGGAAAAAAGAAGAATTTTCTCCATTTTTGGGAAAGAAGTAACAATAGGAAAAGGAAGAAAGGACGCAATGTTTGATGATCAGGAAAATATTAGATATTGGCAGAGAAAAATTATGAAAAGTATATAAATGTTTGTGGCTATAACTAGAATTTATGAAAAGGAAATAGAAAAAGTAGTAGTATGGATTAAAAAACTGAGAATGTAAATAATTCTCTAGAAAAGAAGATTATTCACTATGAGATAAGTGGAAGAAATAAAAAAAGTGAAGAATCAGCAAAAGTAATACAGGGTCAAGGTTATGAATGATATAAAGAGACAAATGAAAACAAGAAATTAATGTTCTGTAAAATATGAAATGAATGGATAGAAGGAGTAATATCAGATACAGAGATTTTGAAGGAATAATTAAATTTATATGGAAAAAGAAAATTAAAAATTGGGAGACTGATAATACCGGGGAATGCAAATTATAAAATCTTTATGAAAATAATACAAAAAGGATCTTAAAGGTTTTGGATGATGTTATAGGAGAATGGGTTTTCAGAATCAATGACAGAGAAGTGAAGAAAATGTTAATAATAGCAAAAGTGGAAGTAACAGATATGATTATGAAAGAAAATAAAGAAGTAAAGCTAGTGACGTGATATGGCTAAAGCATTTGATATAGTTAGTCATGAAGCAGTATGGATGATATGGGAAAAATATGGGTCAAGAGAAAAAATATGAATGTTGTAAAAACATGCTATGAAATGTCATGGGGTAAATGTCATGGTAAATGGATGGATGGGAGAAGATGTCAAAATTAGGAGAGGCATTAAACACGGAAGTCCATTAAGTATGTGTCTTTACTGGTAATGTATACAATAATTCAAACATGCATGTGCTAAATAAAAGAAGCAAAATTTGAGATGAAAAAAGGAGTTATAATACCAATGTGTCTGTCATATACAGATGATTTAGTGATTGTGGAAAAAATAAGATATGGATATGTGAAGCTATGTTATGAGTAGAGAAATTACTAAAGAAAGCTGTTTGCAGTTAAAGCTAAAAGCAAAGGGTTTGATGAAACTATGAAAGTGAGTGGTTTTCATTATACTAGGAGGGAAATAAATGTATTAGGAGTGAAATTTGAAAGGTATGAACATGTAATAGAACAGTACAAAATAATGGCAGAAATAAAAAAGTATATCATGGTGGACAAGCTTTAATCTATAATTAACAAAAAGTGTACATGTTAAATATCTAGATATTAAAAAAAACTATCATATTTAGGGGGCATGTATATGTTGTCAGCCAAAACAAAAAAAGATATGCTAGAAATATTTTTAATTTTATTTTGGGATCAAGATTAAATCCAGTGAACAGAGAAATGATGTACAGTAAAAAAAAAGAAGGCTGAGGTTTTAACCTAAGCATTCTGTAGTGTACTTAGCATCTATAGATTTTTTTTCCTGGATAATACAGATAGTGTAAGACAGACAGTTGCAAATGACTGGGGGAAATGTTATATGTAAGGCATGAACAAGTACTGAAATATGTAAGAGGATAAGATGTAAATGAACCTATAATCTTGATGAGTGGATGGGAAATAGAAAGCTCACTCCAGTGACTCTACTTGATAGGGGCACCGGGAACTAACAGTGGCATGATGCCAGGGCACTTCTATGGGCTAGGCTTTTAAACACTCCAGGGCCATTGGCCTAGTACACACCTATGAACCTATAAATAAGAAAAAAGGAAGGAAAGGCATATGAGATTAAAATGAAATTATATAAAGGGAAAATTAATGAGTCTGATAAAAAACAGAAAATGATGGTATAATAATATTACAGAGAAAGATTATATGGTATATTCCTGGAAGGAATTAAAAGAAGATGTAAAAATGCAGTAAAAAGAAGGAAAAGGTCTGAAAATTTTTAGGAAAACAGAAAAAGTTATGCTGAGATTTTTTTGTTAGAACAGTTACCAGTTAAATCTAATATGAAATACAAGGTACTAGAAGAAAGAAAATGTAATGAGTGTAATGAAGAAGAAACAACAAAACATTATTGTTTTTAGATTGCAAAACTTAACAATTTTGGAGAAGTTTTAAAAGGGAATATAAATGGGAAAGATTTAAAATATAACAATGGATATGGCATTGCATGGAAAATATGAGAAAAAATGTGAAATTGAAAACTGTAGCAGAATACTAATGGTAGCAATTATGGAAAGGAAGATAAAATGGATTATTGTATAATAAAAACAGGCATGATAAATATGCACTTTATGAAATAAAAACATAGTTGTGGAAGAACGGTTGGGGATAAGCAAATAAATTTAACAAATAGTTGATGGCTTAGAAAAGTCTACTTTTGTTTTTTTTTTTTGTTTTGTTTTTTTTTTTCTTGCAGTGTTGAAAATAGAAATAATTGTTTACATTTCTGTGTAGGTTATATGCTAAGCGTTAGAAAAAAATTGAAAGAGTTGACAAGAGATATGTTACAAATATGAATGTGTAAATAATGTAAAGAAGTAGAAATAATGAGGAATGTAAATAAATAAAGCACCCCCTACTTGTTTTTGATAAGTGTCATAGGATCATTTACATCCACATGATCCAACACCGGGTCGATATCAGAACATGAAAAAGTTCACATTTTCGAATGTTCTTACATCGATCCCTAATCAGCGAACGCTGACAACATCGAACATTCAGAACAGCAAATTTTTTCCTAGGGAAAAAAATTTGCTGTTCCAAAACACATACACACAACACAAGCACACCAAACAAACAGCAATCCACATACATACACCCAAAATCTTACAGCTAACCCTACACTAAACTGTACAAACACCACTAACTATGCACTTAGCTTAACCCAAACCCTAACCCTAAGGTCCATTACTATCCCACACTCACCTCACCCGCACCCTAACCCTAACTCACCTAACCCGCCCTAACCCTCACATTCACACAATTGCACACATACCTCCCTCGCGCCCTAACCCTAACTCACCTAACCCATGCCCAGTCGCACACTTACTTGAACCCGACCCGTAATTTTCCACCACAGCGCTGAAAATAGCAAAACGACAGAAGCAGACAACCGAATTCTAAAGATTTGGTTATCTGTCGTTTCGCTATTTTCAGCATTCACTGAATAGGGGTCAATGTAAGAACATTCGAAAGTATGACCTTTCGATGTTCTGATATAGACCCATCCAACACCAACTCAGGCAGATGAAGCCTTAGTTTTTCATCTCATCTGAAGGATAGCTTGGCATTGTGGATGGGGACTACATTAGGTTAAGTACCTACTATACCATCTAGTGCTGTTGATGTCATATTATCTATTTAGATCTCTAGAGCAAGTATTTATTTTTTACTTCTGTTTATGTGATATTTTGAAAAGTGCTAAGTCGTTCATAACATGGAAGGCTAAGTAGATGTAACCCCTGAAGATTGTGAATGACACTGAGTAGAGTGAAAGGGTTTCTAGTCTGTCGGAGTAACAAAAGGTACTGAGTTCTGAAATCTTTTTGTTGAGGAAACATTGAGTTCTTTCAAGGTTGATTTAGGTGCTTAGTAAAGCACTTACCAGGGGAAGCATTACATTCACTGATAAATGAGAAATAAAGAAAGACTATGTTTCTTTAGACCTTGAAGGATAAGTTGTGTATGGTAGAAGGACTGACATATTGGTCAAAGGAAAGTCTGTTATCAACACTGATACTTTAATTCCTGGTAGCTTTGCCAGAATTGAGTAGAATTTTTTTTTGTATGCAGGATGCAGCACTGATATACACACACACATACAAATATTTCAAGCATTGGCAATAATGCTGCTCTAGCCTGAAATATACCAAAACACTTGTTCCAATAATAAGTGTCTGGGCTGTTCTTAAAAATATCTAAACCATTGCTTGATTTAATGCAATTTGGTAGTCTATTCCATGCATCAGTTACTCTCACAGAGAAGCAATTAGTACGCTTTTAATTCCTATAGAATCTTCTACATAGGTTGTCTGATGATTCTGATACCCCCAAACATTCCCAGCGGTGGTTGTCTCTAAATGCTGTATATTACCTGAATACGGTCTCCTCTTAAATATCTATATGAGACACTGTACAAGTTTGGATATTTCAGTCTGTCATAATATTTAAATTTTCACATTCATGGATGCCCTTGGCATATTTCTGCTGTACTCTTTCCGGTTTACTCATGCTAGTTTTTTATAAGGTTTCTATATTGTTATTTCATACTCAGGTTTGGGTCTAATGTAACTAACAAACAAAGACTTCATCATTTCTGATTTCCTAGACTTTATAACTCTTTTTATAAAACCTATAATTCTATCACTATCATTAACCAGTTGGTTGATATGATTAGAAAAGCTCAAAGCTAGATCTATCCATGTACCCGGGTCCTTAAATGAATTTACATTTTCAATCATTGTGTACTGCATTAAATAATCACCTTTCAATTTATGTCTACTTAAATCACATATGCTTAGTTTTTTTATGCATTTATCAGAATATTATTCTTCTTTGCCAACAATTGGTCAATTTAGTTGAAGTTCTTTTGCAGGCATGCCCCATCTGTAGCACATGTAATCAGTTTATCCATTTTCAAATCATTTGCATACAGACTGTAGAACACCACTGGTGAAAAAGACAGATCTGAAAGATACAATCTAAACATGTATGAACCTAAGATAGAGCCCTGTGGGACAACCTGACTGTAATCTCAAATTCCATATGTCCAATTGCGATATGATACTTGCCATGTCCTTTTTATAAGCCATGGAGATATCCATGTTATCAAGAGTACATCAATACCTAGTTATTCTAATTTATTGATAAGAGTTTTGTGTATGCAAAGTTAAATCTATGTACATTACATCACTGAACAATTTTATTATATTGTTGTAAGACATCATGTTACAAGTGGTAATAGAGCTACTTTCAAAATATGCATGCTGATGTACAGTTTCAAGACCCAACCTTTCCAGTTCTGAAAATAATTTATCCAATATAACCTTCTCCATCATTTTTCCACTAATGAAAGTAAACTTATGGGTCTGCATGACTCTGGGTTTGTCCTGCTCTCCTTTCCCTTAAACGCAGGTTTAAAAATTGCATGTCTCCAATCCAGAGGAATCAACTCACATTTATACCACCTATTATATAACAGACGCAATGGTACTGTAAATTCATGCTGAAGTGTTCTCAGATCATTATTATTAATTCTGTCTCAATCCAGTTTCTGTAGTTATTTTTCAATATAATCTAATTTGATTTCAGTATCTGAGTGTACCTGGATGTGACTGGGACAATTTATCACCCCCTTTGAGGAGCCAAACTATATTCCATAGGATTTTGTAAATATATCTATAATCTGTTGTGTCTGAGAATAAATTTTAGAATCTATACACAGTTTATCAGTTTGAATGTCTTTAATCCTACCACATCTTATGTAGCTATAAAATGGTTAGATTTAGATTTAGCAAATGAAATTATGCTGCATTTGTTGGCACTAATAGTTAACTAATGATTAACATGCAAGCCATTTATTTGGTTTAGCCCTTGCTGCAGAATCTGAATATCAAAAAGAAATTTGATAACTTAGTTTGCAATCATCAGCAAATTAGGTTAGTTATAGTCTTTTGACATTATGCATACCAAGGAGGAGAGGACCCATGATAGAATTCTGTGGTCAACACTGGTTACATTTTAATGACTAAAGCAAGCACCCCAAACCATAATGGTCAGTTAGCCAATTATGTATGCACATAACTATGTTTGGGTTAATGTTCAGCTGTGAAAGTCTGTCAGTAATCTCAGCATAAACATATAGTGCCAAAGGATTTGGTAAGATCCAGGTAGGCATCATAGACTGTATTCTCTTTATCTATTGCCTTAATAACTCTTTGGAAAGCTCATCCAGATTGAACAGGCCATTTATGAAGCCGAAGTTGTTTACATCAAGAGATATAAGTTCACCTATATCATTGTTTATTAGTTCAACTACTAATCTTAATAGGTCTGACATTCCCAGGGTCATAAGAGGGTCACCTTTAGTCAAGGGTACTGCAATAGTTGTTTTACACTTTGGGGAATTTATCCAATAGAGAGGCCTGAACTGAAGAGTTGACAGACAGTTTTACTATGTAAGCAAAGCACTTTTCAGTAGATATCTAGAGATATTTTCAAGACCCAAGGATCTGATAGTTTTGTTTTTGGAAAGTGCCAAAAGTATTTGATCCAGAGTGATTTCAGGACTGGAGGTATGAGGGGGAATTGCTGGGCAGAGGTTATGGTGGGAGGGATGAACATGGAAGACAACTGGTCTACAAGAATATTAGCAATATCCTTGGGGCCATAGAATGAACTACCATTAGAGATAAATTCAGCATACAATTGCTGGCTACTTCTAAGTTGCAGCTTTAAGTTTATAGTTAGCCTTGTTCTTCCAAATGATATGTTTCAGGGACTTACCAGTTTTAAATCCCTTTTATAGTGAGGAAGAGGAGATGTTTCCCTCACTATATCTGTTAAAGATGAAGTCCAATTCAGAAGAGTAGGAAGCAGCTTTACATACAAGGTTTGATGGGCAGCTATACAATTTGTGATTATCAGTAAATCTGGAAAATAGAAATTATATATATTTTTTGTAATCTATGAATGCAAAGAAAATATCAGGGATACAGGTCATGCCAAGATTGTCAGATTTGACTAGAGAGGGGATAGCAAGTGTTGTTGTTTTCTAGAAGACCAATACCATTGGTGGGCGGGGGGTATAGTGGGGTCAAATGCATTGGCATTTATAAAGTCCAGAAATTTCTGGACAGATCAATTTTTCTTAGTATGTCTGCCTGTTTATGTGTAGATTGTTGAACTCCTCCACAAGAAAGATATTTTATTCAGTAATTAACTTTTCTAATTGGTAAATGTAGTCTTCTTGCTTTGAATGAGTCGTAGACAGGGTTTATAATGGAAAACAATGTGATAACTAAGGTTTTGGGTTGACTAACTAGAAATACATCCAATTCCAAATTTGGATCATGCAGAATCTGAAGAGAGCTAATATAGTTAGGAATAAATATGGATACTCCACAGAAGTTACTGGTGGATTAAAATTATGCTAGGCATTGTAGACTGAGAGTACTACCACTTCATTGTAATTAAGTTTCTGTATTTACACAAGTGCTGATTTTTCAAGGATAAGAAGGGCCCCAACTTCAGAGATTTTGTTGTTTAGGCTTCTGGCATTCAATAGTTCTAAGCAGATATTACCTGAGTTGGAAAATGCTAAGTTGAGATGTTCACCAAGTGGACTCTGCCTAATAAAGGCACTATGGGGACTGGCAATTATTTATCCAGTATGCAAAAGCTGAAGGTGAAAAGTGCAAGCCCTTCCTGGCATGCATGGGACCCTGTTGGCCATTCCATCCCATGCAGAAATACCCTAGATCCCTCTAGAATGATGCAAAGCTTCTTGCTTACTACTGAAACCATTTGTTTTAGCAGAAGCCAGTTATTTATCCTTAAACACAGATATCTTTCTTGGTGAAGTAGAGCTTTCTTGAATGCCAGACCCTTGCCTTCTTCAAATGCATAAGTAGAATGCTCAATAATGTTTGCCTATATCAACTGCAGGACACAATGCCTAAGATTGCTCACCCCCACATGGAGTTGCTACAAGGTAATAATCATATCTGGTATGGTATAGGAACCTCAATGCCATACTGATATCCCTGATCCTGGTACCAGGGAAGTATCTACCATGCAATCCTTTGCCATTCTGGTGAGTGTTGTGTGTGTCTCAAAATAGAGTCAGTAATGACTAAGACATGTCTGGGATATCCTGTAAGTTTATGGGACCATTAGGGTATAGACTTGGAGTTCAGGTGACTTCTAGTAGCAGTAGGTGAAAGTACAAGTGTTGATATAGTATTAGTAATTTGAGAATTTGGCTATGTGGCTCAGTAAGCTAATAGGATGTCTAGGAGGCCTAGAAGGCATGGTCAAGGGTCTCTTTATTACCCAACATATAGGGTCATAGGTTCATTGGTAAGTACTAGGCTAGCTTCCCTTATGGGCCATTTTAAGCCTAGCTAATGTCCCCTTTGGTGTCTAAATTAATGTGTCCCATTTAGTGTTAGATTGGCCTTACTCATCCCATGGTTGATAATGATATATTACCGCTAGTGAGAATAACTGGAATCATACCATAGATAATTTGAGGGGACCAGTACATGGGGAAAAGCATTTAGGAGCTGCTTCTGTCCATTAGTAGTACAGGGGTAGTCTTGGGGTAAGTTTTCTAATACCATCCATCAATCCAAGCTCTGAATATGGACAGGGATGATCTTTGTGTTATGTGAATGGCGAGTCTGTTCCAGAGCAGTTATATCCTCTGTGACATATATCTGTCCCTCAAAACTGTTCTGTCGATATTACAGAAGAAGTTTAGATCTCTACACTGAGTTTTTCTCATACATTTGATTTTCTTCAGTATTGAGTTGGAAGATGCCTTGTATGCTAAAGACAGGTCAATTCTTAGCAGTCTGTATGATGCCAAGTACAGTAACAGGGCTTTGAGCTGGTCCATGTGGGATGCATTGTTTATGCCTTGTATCCTTTTCATAAGGTATTTCTGTGAGCATTCCAGTTGCTGCATGTGTCTGGACAGATATATATACCAAAGGAGGCATTATACTCAATGATTGGCCTAATGAGAGCTAAGTAAAGCCGAGGGCATATGTAGGAGTGATGGTATGGTGCTGCAGTATTACAGTGTTGTTCTGTTGTTAATTGTTGACCATGAGTAGGATGGAAAGATTAGCTTCCATTTTTTTATAGTTAAGTGCATCTCACACAGGTGGAATCAGTTTGCTTTGAAGAAGTATGTTGCCAGTAAACATGAGACAACTTCTGTTCTGCCTCAGAAAATCAAGTGCCAATATGCTAGTTATGGATGAAGCAGACTGGTATTCCATGGTGACGGGTAGTATTTCTTGAGCTCAATTAACAGCACAGATAATGGCTAATAGAAAGTACATACAGGATAGATCGAAAATCAGTGTAAACAGTGATAGTTGAGGGCATACAATACATAACTAGCTTAGTCACAATTGTAAGATGACCAACAAATTTGTCTTTTCCATACATCAGTCTATTTTATGGCAAAGGTATTTAAAGTAAGCTTTCTCAGGTCTTTAGATAAAAATACTTGTTTCTAGCATCTCCCAGAATTCACAGGTAATTAACATTTTCTAATTTCTATATCTTGCCAGAGAACAGTATTGTTTTCTCTCTTAACCAGAGACACTTAATATGAAAGGAAAGGTGACTTTCAATAATGCACTGCAATAAAAATAAACAATGTAAACAAACAAGAAAACAATATATCAAAAACACAAAACAAGAAATATGCATTTTCATACAAGTCTATTACTTGACAAAGGCATTTCACATAAGTTTTCTGAGGAAAACCTGAAATGTTTTCTTACCCTTTAACTCATTCAAACCTATAGCACTTTTTAATATTCTTCTAGTTAACACCCATAGCATTTTATGACATCCAGACATTTTTTTAGGTTTAGCTTTATAAACTACATGACTTATCAGCTAATAACAGGCAGTAACAAATTGACACAACAATTGTTAATCTATGATGTTCAGCAACAGAGGAATTAATCTCTGTTTGCCACTTATTATTAATATTTTCATATTTTTGTTCACATTTTAATAACTGAGAGACCTACATGTGATTGAGCGGTATGGTGTAAAATGTCCTTGTGGGAGACATAAAAATTAATTGTCAGTGTCAGTTTATATAACATTATATTGGAGATATTGCTAGATGTCAGTAATATTGACAATAAGCAATATTTCCATGTGTATTAATACTGCAAAACCCAAGGGACTTGCAAACTATTAGATTTCATAGGATGAAACCTTAGATATTGTTAAAGAAAATTGTCATTGATATTTACACTACAAGCTGCATGTTGTGAGATATTCATTTATATTGATAATCATATAATTAAGCATATATATTCATATTTTTGTAAATAATTAAATAAACATGAACTTAGAAAGGGATTTCTTGCTGCCATGTGAAAGTTTATATCTGATTAAAAAAAGTGTTCTAACAATATATCCCTGAGTTGTACATTTCCCAAGATATGACCATTTTTGAAAGCTTATCAATCAAATATCATTCTGGGTTCATGTGCATTATAATATATTAAAGTATTTATGGAAAGCCTATGCACACACTGACTATTATCACTGTAAAAACATACTGGAATAACACAAGAAAAAAATATGATGAATCCAAACCAAGAAAACTGCCTTTCCTACACAATAATCTATTCTGTTTCAGAAACATTTCAATTGAGCTGTCCTAGAAAAATAGCATTATGAACTAATATCATATACATTTTCTCTCAGCAACTTCCCATCCATGGTGCAATCAGTAAATGGTCTGGGATATTCACACTATTTCATAACCAATAATGACAGTTTCTTTGTGGAACCTTCACGCATTCTCACTGACCATGTCTTTCAAAAAAGACAGGTTTTGTACCCATTAATCAGGTCTATATTATATTCTTGAATGCCGACAATGTCAAATCTGACATTGTCGACACAAGAATATCGAACGCTCAGAATCTCGAGTTTGTAAATGAAAATCTCTGTAAGGGGAGATTTCCATTTACTGCAATGTGCGGTCTTGGAGTTGGTATATTTAAGTAATGGGGGTGTGGGAGGTGCAGCTAACAGCTACTTTTGTTTGCATGGTGCTATGCTGAGCTAAACCCCAGTTGCATGAGTTTTCACACTGCTTAGCTGGTTTGCATGCTGCTAAGCAATGCGGCACTTTTTTGAATGTTGCTCAGTGACATGTAAGGGTGGGAAAACAGCCTATATTAAGTGCAATAGGCGGGAATTCTGCAACCATCTTTGGAGTCTTAGCTACTGTGATATGGTAGGCAATGCTGGTGATGGTACACACTTTCAGGCACAGAGATGGGGTATTCAGGAGTCCAGGGTCTTTGTTGGGCTCCTGGTCAAAGATCATTAATCCAGGTTGCTGCAGAGCAGTTTTCAGGGCTCAGAATATAAGGCAGAGGCCTGGGACCAGTTGGCCAGGGAACTCACCAGTGTTACTGGTATCCCCCCACACAGGTGGGCAGTATTATCACCATTATGATGACCTGAAGAGAAGAAAGAGAGGAACCTTGGACACCTGGGTCCAAGAAGCTAGAGCAGGAAATGCCCCACAAATATGTTAGTAATTTTTCTTCTGTTTTACCAATATGCAAGCTGAATGTCTGCAAAACTATTATGCATAATGGTACGCTTCTCTCCCAACAGTTGCAGCTGAGAGGGCTCGCAATGTCAAGTCTCATGCCGGGCATTTGGCTAGGTTGCGCCATGAGTGTGGTATGTATGGATTTATTATGCTAACTGTAGTGCAATAAGCAAGAAAGAGTAAGGCATTTACTGCAATAAAGTATACCCCAAAAAACTGTAGTGCAATAAATGGGCACGTTGAACTGTAGTACACTAAACGGGCAAGTATAGCTGTAGTGCGATAAATTGGCAATAAGAACTGTATTGCAATAAACAATAAACACTACCAATAACAGTAAGCAAAATGGTGTACAGCAGGATTGTGTTTTCATAACTATTGTAATAGAGCTGCATGCATTACTTGTCTATGTAGTCAAGTGTAACACTGTAATAGCTGTAGAATGCAGAAACTGCACAATGTAGAAGTAATGGCCAACAAACCATATTATTTAACTCATAGTACAGTCCAAGTATGACTCCATGCCAGTGTCAGTCACATAATTCTCTCTGTTCCGCCTACTTCAGGTAAAAAAGGTATATGGCTGAGGTAGCCCAGTTTATGGGCAGATAATGTGGGGACTTCACAGACATTTATCAGCAATACCAATAAAGTATTAAACAGCATTGTTGATTTCTATAGAAATGTGTTTTAATAAATGCAGTATGGCTGTATTTCATGCATGTGTGTTCTCCTGCCACTACAGTCAAGTATAATACTGTAATAGCTTTAGAATGCAAAACTAATTCAGTCACATAATGCTGTCTTTTTCTCCCACTCCAGGAACAAAAGGTATATGAGTGAGATAGCCCATGTTATGAACAGATATGATTGTGGTTACATTTCACAGACACTTATTAGCAATACCAACAGTTTTAAGCAGCATAGTTTATTCTTAAAGAGATTTGTTTCAATATATGCAGTATGACTGTATGCCATGCATGAGTGTTTTACTTTCTCTGCAGTTAAATATAGCACTGTAATCGATCTAGAATTCAAAATGAATTCAGTGACATAATGCTCTCTTTTTCTCCCACTCCAGGAACAAATGGCATATGGTATATGGTTGAGGTACCCCATGTTATGAGCAGATATGATTGTGCTAACATTTGACAGACAGTTATCAGCAATACCAATAAAGTTTTTTTTTTTTTTTTGCAGATGTCCCCTGCAGTCACAGTTATTGGGTTCTATTCCCATGCCTGCCAACTAAGGCATAACAGATGTCTAGATTATGTACTGTACACAAACATGGCTTTCAAATGTCACAGTTTCACATAATGTAATTAAAACTACCCAATCCATCTGTCACAGGATTACCAGAAAAATGATGAATTAGAACGCAATATATTACCAAATCTACTTACAGAACACATTGGTAGTTATAGAAGTCCATGTTATGTGAAAGTTTTCTGTGTAGTAGTGTACCTGTATTTGTTATTGCTTTGCTCATACTGACCCATGCTAACAGCTTGAGAGGTAAGTACATGCTACAGCAGCTGTAGGAGAATTGTAGTCACTGTACTCAGAACTGACACTACACACCTGTAGAGTATTTAGTAGCAGTGTTTTCAGGGATATAGTTTGCATTGTCAGTAATGGACTATTTCTCTCTCTGTCTCTCTCCCCACCCCTTATCTTCATTTATTTATTATTATTTATTATTATTATTTCATATTAACATATGCTGTTAACCTAACTACATTTTTGCAAAATGTGATGTAATATTGTTGTGTTATTATGATTCACTATTAATATACCTTGTTAAACTAACTGTTTTGTTGCCCCTATGGTTTACTTCTTACTGTCATGTTGTTATCATACTGACTGTGATTTTATTTACTGTTGGGTTACCCAGAATATATATTAATATCTATATGAATTAAAATGACGTTCCATTTTTTTAATACTAACAATGGTTTGGTTATTACTAGCCTTAACTTATTGCTATGTCTCTATCACCACAGCACGTCAAGGTAGGCCGGTTCCGGCTGATCCCCCTACCTTGCCTCAACTGACTGTAGCACCGGGACCCAACACATCTGGGACCTAGACCAGTGGTGCCCACTAAGCTGCCCCTGCACTACCTGTGGCATCTGGTAGTACCGGCCCAAAGGATGGGGCCCAGCTCCCTCGAGTAGTGGTGGAGGGGGTGTCAGAGCTGTCGCTCTTGGTGTGCAGGATAATCTACCATGGGTTTGATGGCTGCCTGCACCAGATTGAGGGCATACTAGCCTACCTGGTGGGGTAGCCTTGCCCCAGTGTCCAGCCTCCAGCACTGCCACCCTTGGAGCAGTGAAGGAGCAGTGCCGGCAGTCCCATGGGTGGGGATGTGAGTCACACTGCTGAGGCACATGGGACTTGGAGTCCACAACACCCTCCCTATCCAAGATGTTCACTCCCCCTCATGTGTCACACACTGCCCCTGTCTGCTGTCTTGTCTGTCTTGTCTGTTTCCAAATGCATCCTCACCTACCCAACTTACCTCCCTCACATGCACTGATGTCCCTTCCTCAACATTACATTATCACAATAAAAAAAAAAAAAAATGGGCACCTGTCCCAAAAAAATATCATCCCATACGTAGCTCTCCATTTTGCACACGTGTTCACCAGACACACAAAATTTGGTCCAATTGGCTTGACAATGCAGTTATGTTGTCCTCACCCCTCTGTCTGGGGTTGAGAGTTCAGGCATGTACAAATTCTGTCAAAGTGCACAGTTGTATAAGAAATGGATAGTTGTGGTTCTTTCCTACACCCCTCCTGCACATCCTTACCTGCCTTTCACTGTGTTTTCCCCCTGCTTGCACCCTATTTCACCACTTTCCTATTTCCTCATTTTTCTTTTCTTTATATTTTTTTAGTGTGTTGCTACATGACAAGCCGTATCACGCAGTTTCACTAAGCCCAGCTAAATAGAGCTATATTGACTATATGTGTTTATAAACCTGTAATACACACGTACAAAATAAACACCTGTTCCATATTTCGAACCCAAGAACATAGTAACTGCAGACCACAGCATTAACCTGGCATACCAAAAATTTTTATTTAAAGCAGGTAGGTGGTTTAAAGAAAACATAGTAATTTCCAGTTAGAGTCATTAAGTGTGTTTCAGCAGAGCTTTGCACAAACTTAATTAAGATGTAATTAAAGTAAAAAGATTAAACATTCGAATGTATCTCGGACTCTGGTGCAATAGTACACCAATAGAAAGTCAAGGACAGAATAATGGATGTAAGTGAGGCCTGTGATAGCAGGTAAATGTCCACTTCAGGAGCAATATGTAGAAAGACACCTGCTAAAGCATTAATGGGAAAATGCATGTTCAACTGGGACCCTGGTGCATACATACATCCATATAAAGTCACACACATACTGAGGGATGTAGAAAATGTATGTCACAGCCTGTATGGATGCACATATATCTTGCAGATACACCTGCTGCAGCAGTGACTCAGTAGCTCAGTCTGTTAATTGCCTTGCAAGTGGTGTATTTTGCCACATACAGTCATGGGTTCAAATGCAGTGGTGTGTAGAAGTGAATTTACATTACAGTATTGTGAAAGCAGCAATTAATGACTGAGTCATGCACTCTTTATCTACACAATGCATTTTAAATGACATGTCTGCTTTTCACTGATGGAGATCACAGGCCTGCAGGTAGGAACACACTTCACATTTCCCTATAGCAAAACGTATATGTGCATAGAGTGTCACGTTATGCATTAATATGCATTCACACAAAATGTCAATGCAGGTACTGCAAATGCAGACCACTAATATCAGAGTGCACCACACAATCCTTCTAAAGTCACTGTGCAGATTATCACAGCTGCACAGCTAACATACACATTGGAAGTCCCTGCTTGTAACAAGGCCTGCCCTCATACATGCTGCAAATTACTACCAAACTGTCACACATGGCTTGGCAGTTGTACAAATGGTGGACATATTCTTATATTTATACCCCATCTTACCCAAGGACACACCAAACATGTTGCCTAGTACTCTGTTAGTGATACCATTGCCTAACATACCTTAAACACATGCCTTATTTAGAGTGGAAAGGGTAGCCTCACTCTGACTCTGCCTTTACAACAAGGCTGACACAGCTCCCACAGTTACTCCCACAGCTTGTTGTCCTCCAAAGTGTTCACATTCTCTGCCTGTGTCTATTACCACCACCAGCAGCTGCACCCCATAGAACACACATCGCTATGGTAAGGTTTCTGCTACAGACTTACCCTCTGTGATGATGTAGTCTCCTCACCCTAGTAATGGCCAGCACAACATATCAGAAAAGGGCCCTAACCTACATGAAGGCCTTATATATTGTACAGTGGTTGCATGTTATTGGCTGATGATAGTGCAAATTAGCTGTGTTTGCTGCAATTAGCATTTCAGACCCACAGATTGGTTTAGAGCCAATCACCTGCTGATGAGAAGCATGTTTAAAAGGCAAGCAGCTGGCTATGGGGGAACCAGTCTATATGAGACTTTCCTCACACAGAGCGTGCCTTTGTGAAAACTTTACTATCACCACATATCAACAGAGGAGTACTGCACTCCATCAGATATGTAACTGACTTTGTGTATAACAGGCTGCAGATGGGTGAACAGATGTACAGGGAATAGGGAATACAGCATTAAGCCTGTTGTAGGCCTGTGATAATGACATGTCATTGATCTCTTGCTGTCTTACAAATACACAAGATGTACTATCTATCAAGGGAGCATTGTCTGTTGTCATTGTAGCACACAGGTCTCGTTGGACCATCCCTTTATAGTGGTTGTAATAGCACACTGCTAATTGTGTGACACTGTTCCTATGACATATTATCGAGGGGTTGCCCATAGAGGATACACCACAGTAGACTTGAGTGTTCGGTGTATGATCATACAGCAGTATCTGTCATGACACACACGGGAATACCTGACTATTGCTACTATCTCAGTTGTATCCACACACTTAGTATGTTTGAACACTGTGGAGTATGACATATGTGAGCAAGCAGTGCATAGTGCCAGCCATGTTGTCCTTGCTGTATCACTACATAGTGTACTTTCACATATGTGATCCTGTAATGTAGTCCCCATTTTTTTCTTTCAGGAATTATGTATCGTAGATGATATGCACCCTTCTCTGATGCAGAAAATGAAATTATACTTGAACAACTTAGGCAACATCATCACATACTACTGTCCAGGGGGAGGCAAAACAGGGAACAGTGTGTTGCATTGTGGGCAGATCTTGCCCATGATGTAAATGGCATAGACCATCAGGGCAGGACATATGAGCAGGTTTGACACCATGCAACAGACCTTATCAATGCTGCACAATGAAGGGCAGCAGATGTAGCCAGGGATCGTGCAGTCAACAGTGGAGGACCTGCAGTGGAACAACTACTTAAAGTCACTGAAGAATTTCTTGTGAACCTAGGCACTCATGACAGCTCCATCACACCATACATCGTGGTGGTTGGTGCCACAGTTTCCACAGCAGAGAAGCATGCAGGTAGGCTTACTGTGATCAGCATTGTAATACTGTAGCAGTCAGTGTGTCAGACTGTGCATATTTTTACTTGGGTGCCAAGTTTTAGGTCTTTTGGGGTGGGGAGGTTTACCTCAGTTGTACTCTCATACTCAGAATGTGACCAATACAACAAGTAACACAGCAGGTACTGTAAATGTGAGGTATATGGACATATTACCTTGTTGTGCTGCAACATACATTGGTACTGACATTGCCTTACCCTCAACTTTTCACAGGTCCGTCGGCTATTGGCCAAGGCTGTAGTCATGCTCCTGGTAAGCATAACACTGTTTTGTTAAGGAACATTTATATTCTATTAAAGTTAAGGGCCAGAATAATGCCCAACTTAAACACAATGTCTTGTGTAAACAGGGTAGAATGTTTTTATTTTCCATTCTGGAACAGGTACATAAGGAACTTATAGGTGGTTATCACAGGAGTGTAGCTGAACAAATAAAAACACTTTGGAAGTGACAAAAACTTTCAGTTAAGAAAATATAAGCCTTCTGGTTTAAATGAGGCATTTACTCTAAAAATGCCTTTTAAAACACAAAAGGTTGAAAGGAAATTAAATTAGGTAGTCAAACGTGTATTTTGATATATTTGTTATGATAGGTATACTGAGTTTTTATGTGTCGATTTAGCAAGTATACTGTCACATCGTTTAATTAAAAGGTAAATTGTACTAGTCATGTTTTACTTGATTTACTTGAAGTGATTGTTATAAAGGTCTTGAGTTGAATTTGTATTTTGTTCTGAGGAAGTCTATTTTGGATGAAAGCAAGAGAGGAAAAATTTGACTGCTAATGCAGTTGAGGGTCTTTGTTATTATGAGTATTGGTGGATTTTTCATACACAATAGTGCAAGTATTCATGTACCGCTTTTTCTTTCTTATCACAGGTGACCAGAGGGGGTTGGTCCCTCTCCCCTACACAACTTGATGTCAGTGTCTCTTCGGAGTCTGATGATGATGGTGGCCACGGTGAGGCACAGGTGGGCGTGTTGGAGGCTGAATGTGTCCAAGAGGTAGACATCCCTCTTCTGCCTCCATTGTCACTGCATACAGTCAGTATGCCCACACATACCATGTCCCTGGAGGCCACAGATACTGAATAGCCAGAGGGTAGGGACATTGAACAGGAAAGTGTGGCAACTATGGCTCCAGTGAGTGTAGACACTGTCTATAGCCAGAGAGCTAGCGAGGTCCCACACAGATGGATTGACAGGGGTGCTTGTAGGAGGCCTGCTGTCCATCCACCACCTGTTGCAGGTGTCACATCATGGGTAACTAAGCACATGTTTTGAGCTGTCATGGAGGCTCAGCCATGTTCTGAATGGAACACCAGACGTATGCTTAGGGTTATGGATGCAGCACAGTCTGACATCCATGACTACCTCCACCACATTGGGGAACCCTGGATTGGTTGACTGATGCAGTGGACAAAAGGTGGGTTGAGACAGTGGCTGTCTTGGACCGCACATTGTCTGTGCTGAAACATGTGGTTGGAGTTCAGCGTTGGACTCATGGATGCAGATCAGCAACCTCATCTGCTGAGAGTCCACATAACCCTTCAAAATCACCCTCCCATACTGGCAGTACATCTAACACTACAGAAGGAAGTGTGCTGTCCACACCACAATGTGGCAGGCCATGGGCCCGTGGTCCTGGTTGTTCTCGTGGGGGACACGGTCCCAGCAGACAGCAGTCACCATCAAGTACTAGCTCCACTTCTGACCTTGGGCATGGAGGTGCCAGTGCAACTCCTGGCAGAGTCAGTTCCCATGTTCGGGGCTGAAGATGGTGAACTGTCAACTCTACCATGTATAATCCAAAGCTATCCAACATACACACATGAGCTTGACTGTGTACATGCACACACTCATACACCACTGTCAAATGCAGGTCACCTACAGACACACACAGCACCTTTCCATGGTCCATCTTACCTGCTTACCTTCCTGACTCACACACATCCTGTCAACCATTTGGGTCAGCCTAGGCCTCCTGCACCCCCACACAACACCCTGTGCAAGTGATGATACCTGTGCCACATCTATGTCATCCTCTTCATCAATGCAGGGAAATGAAGCTATGTGTCTGATGCACATAATGACTATATTAGTTAACATGTACTTGTGTACTGCACTGTTGATTTGCCATTCCACTTGCAGTGGTTAATGACAGATACTGTATGCTGGCATTTGTCACAATTATGCCACATACTTTGATGTACCTTATGTTGTATGATGTTGTAATTGCTGTGTATTTACATGATGACAGGTGTGTCATGGGCCTGTTTATGTTTCTGCTTCAGGGGTCGGTTGGGATAATCTATGGATACACAGTGGCAGAGAAGCAGCACAGGATGGTATGTCAGCACAGCAAAAATATGTCTTCAGCAAGGTACAGCACTATAAGTGCATGGCTCCATAGTTTCGTATGTGTATAACAGGCTAACAAGGACAATGCCAGCATTTAGTGTACTCATGCATCCCTAATCTGTGAACAGGTCTGCTGCCCTTGATATGTGTCACCAGGGTTTGCAAACTCACACATCAGCAAGCTGTAGCAATGGTGATGACCCATCTGCAAGTATCCTGTGTCCAGTACAGACAGTTTCCCCGACACCAGTTATGATTATCATGCTCTGCATCCCAGCGTGTAACCTGCACATGCTGTGCGTCACAGCAGATGTGTGCTTCACATGCATGGAGGGCAGGTTTCATGTAGGGCATATTGTCTGTGTTACATGCCTGTCTATCCAACATGTACTATGTATACCACTGTGATGTTGTAGGCATGTAGAACGGGTGAGACATGTTTTAGTCCTGTCATGGATTCACAGGAGGTACACAGTGGGATCTGATACCTCCCTGTATGGAACCAAACGCATCATCTCCAAAGCATTTTGGGGAAAGACTATACATGTATGGTCATGACAAGGACTCCATAGGACATGTTATCTATGCTGTTTATTGGTGTACCATGGAACCTGTGTGGCTGCTACAGTTGTACAGTATGCCTATGTAGTGACATAGCAAGGGTGCTATTGCACACAATGATAGCCGTGATGACTGCCACATTCAGTATAGCAGTGACAGTCTTGGATTTACAACCCAAATCTGTCGGTGTTGGGTGTACAACAGTGAATGCATCCCCACATCTTACTGACCAGTGAGAGTCAAAGGCTACATAACTCTCTCTGTCAATAACTCCATGTGTAATGGCTCAACTGTTTGCGGTGTGCAGACACTACAGTATTGTGCAGTGGTGAATGATGTCCCACAGTATAGTATTGTGCAGTCATGGGGAGTTAGTCTTTGTCAGTGGCTCAAAGTACAACTGATTGTGTCTTAGGCCATCCTAGATACCTGTTGGTTCTGTGTGGGAGTCTGCATACTGGGAGCTGTCACAATCACCTGCTAATGTACTATCTATCTAGTTGTATTCATTATAGATCACAGCACGTACCACAGGTTGAGTCTGTTGTATATATGATTGCAGGCACAGTATTTGTGCACTACACAAACTAGGCTTGTGTTGAAGAGCATCTGTGGTCTGCAGAGTGATATTGCTTGATACTGTTTTCTGCATCCTAGCAGTGGGATAACTGTTATTATCAGAGCTATGTATGTGCATTTATCAGTATGGCAAATCTGTGGGCAAGAACAATGTGCCCTATCCATATGTGCATTGACAACATTATACATTACACCATCTGCTCATCTGTGTCTCTCTATGTGGTGACATCAAGCAGGCACAAGGATCTGTAGGTAATTGGATTATGTACTGTTGCATCCTTAGTTTGGATCCTCTGAGCAATAGTATGGATGTGTGATAGTGCTGATTTACTCATCATTATTAGGGCATGTAGGACAATATAGATATCCACACACAAATTTCTGTAATTAATAGGGATGTATATATAAATGTGGCTGTGTGTGTCTGTGATATGTATATGTGTTATGCAGATATATGGGGAGAGTCTATGTATCAATGTGATATATATATATATATATATATATATATATATATATATATATATATATGGGTCTACTTTACATGGTCGACTCTTCAGAAAGTCGACTTTCATATGGCCGAGACCATATAATCGACTTTCGAAAAGCCGGCCATGTAAAATAAACACATAACATACACCAAACACTTACCTTTCAACTGTTAGCAGGGGGGCAAGCCCCCCTTGTAACTTAAATATAACAAATCCGAGATCGCACTACAGTGCGAAAGAGGAATTGTTCCCATTCCACACTGTACGGAGAGAGCGGTTCCCCATGGTTGGCTTTTCAAAAGTCGATCATATGGTCTCGGCCACATGAAAGTCGACTTTCCGAAAAGTTGACCATTTAAAGGGGACCTATATATATATGTATATATATATATATATATATATATATATATATATATATATATATATATATATATATATATATAGATATATATATATATATATATATATATATATATATATATATATATATATATATATATATATATATATATATATATATATATATATATATATATATATATATATATAGATATAGATATATATATATATATATATATATATATACACATATCTATATCTATATATATATATATATCTATATATATATATATATAGATATAGATATATATATATATATATATATATATATACACACACATACATATATATATATATATATATATATATATATATATATATATATATAGCAATATATAGCTATATATATCAGTATATATCTATTTGACACTACATAGTGATAGATATACTGTGTATGTGAGAGAGAGAGTGTAAGTGTTTGCACATGCCCAGTGTGACTGTCAGTACTTATACAGTGGCTCCAGGCCACACTTACCTGTACTCCAGTCCGGGATTTTGTGTGTTACAGACTACACCTCTCAACTGTCCAGAGTTTCACAGAATTCCCAGAATTTTGGCTCATGGTCTGTTCCTCATAAAATTTGTGGTTTTCGGGAAAATCACTTGGATGAACTTTTTTTATTTTTTTTTTATTTATTTTACATTTGTTGACCGGGCTAGTCTAACTGGATATATGTCCATTTTCAGTAGAGGCCCGGGGAGAAAAGCTCCAAGCATGAACAGTAACAAAGTTAACAACATATAACAAAGACATGTATAATAACAGTACAGAGGTAGCATTGGTTAAAAGAAAAAATATAGTATTAAAAATATGGACTACAGACATTATGCTAAAAGTTAAACTAAACTTAGGACTGAAGTCACTAAATAGTGACATACATTTGAGTTTCTGACTTCAAATCCTTCAGAAAATTGTTTGTTGAAACACACCCTCTGTTATTTTAACAGCTGTTTACATTTATGAGAGCAGTATTTAACATATGCCCCTATTTGCTGGCCTTTGTCCCCGCATTTTGTCAGTCTTTGAAATAATATATTGCACTATGAGGTTGAGAGGTATGTTACAGACATTGACATCTGTCCCTGCCTCTGCAGTAGTTCACGTCACTCTATAGTTAAAATTGTTATTCTTCCAAGATTATTGTTTCGTTTTAGTGCTATTAATCAAAATATACCCAAAAACTTCTCCAAAATTGAAACACTACTAAGTAAATGTATTTGGCATCTAAAAAATACAATAATAAAATATTCTAGATTAATGTTACCCAAACAAAAAGAGGGTGCTAAGTCTATCTGAATTCCAAACATACTATAACATTATAAATCCTAGTCGAATTATACAAATAGCAAATTTTGAACCATTCAACAAAGCATGGTATCCACTGTAGCTAGTATCCTAAGGGCTACACAAACCTTTGTTTCCACTGGGATGGGTTCCACTTTGTTGGCTCTGAGTTGAGGGCGGTAGTTGTTCTTGTAGTATGTCCTTGTCCACCCTGAAGCACTTTACAATCTCCAGCTCATGTAGCCCCTAGAAGGCTATCCTGGGCCTGAACACTCTTCTCTGTCTCTGTCTAGGCCTATTGTCAGCAGCAGCAGCAGTAGCATTGTCCTCACCATCTAACACATACAGATGTAGTAGACCTGCAGCATCCCCTAGCATTCTCTCAGTTACATTTCCCAAGTCTGTACTCCAATGGTGCAGAGTATGGGGGAAAATCAAATTGTAGGGTGTATGCATACTTTATAGTGCTCTGCTGTAGGTGCTGACTGTGTGACTGGCTACCTATGATGCATTCCACCTGCCTAGTATATCATTCACATCATTTAATGGCCCTAGTTTAAGTTAATTGGAGGTCAAACCTAATAAATATGTCACTGGGTTTTCAATGCAATCAGCACTGTGGTGCGGCAAGCAGACATGCGCCCCACAGGTAAACAAAGCTTAGCAGTCAGTGTACACACTTCCCCAGACTTCCATGCTCAGCATAGCGGTGCACCAGGCAAACACATGGCAACATGATCCCCTTATCTAAACAAATCTTAGAACTGAGTGCACATACCCCCTGCAAGGATATGCTCAGCACTGTGATGTGCCATACAAACAGGCTAAAATAAGCTTAGAAATCATTGGCCATACCCTCCCCTTATGTCAGCTACCTCCTCTATAAACAACAGCTTGGTTCTCTGCCTATATGAAGGGGATATGTGGACACAATCACCCCTTTGTGCTATTCAGTAAATCCACCTCATTTGCATAGGGATCCGTACTCACAGCGTGGAAACTACACTCTTCAAAGCCCTACCACATTAACAACAGCACCAATGCACCATTGCAGATACTCCATGCAGGGTCCTGTAATACATTTCTGTCACATCATATTAATTTTGTTTTTTCCACTTTTTTTTTTACTTTTTTATAAAGCAAGTTTGTCCACTGCAGCATGTCATGCAAACATGCCCAGATTATTAAAAAAAAATTAATTTAACTTATTTCCATTAATTTATCAGACACACAGAGGATAGTTTCACTCATATCTGTACATGCTATGCCATTTCTGTCCATCTATATGCATTTTTACAGCCCCTTTTGTCTGTCTATATTCCTGTACATGGAATTTTTCTATGTACACTACGGACACTGACACAAGGTCTGCAGAGCTGCCTATCTGCTTGCTGGATCCTTCTATCTGCATCATTTGCATGAGATTCTCCTGCTTATGCGGTGATTTGCATGCCACGGAAGTCTCCATGTTTGTGCTCTCGTGTGCACCGCTCAGCAGGGTTTACTGCATCTAAAAATGTTCGCACCCATGTTAGCAGCACGGCACAATACCTACATGGAAAAAAAATGTGTAGACTTTATTAAATTCCCCCTTTATCTTTTTACAGCCTGTACTATTTATTTTCAAATTAACATTTCAATGGTGGATAGCTGGAACTAGAAGTCACATGTCTGAAACAATCGTTAATTTGAAAAATGTTGAATTCCATGCTTACATATCATAGACCATTATCCAATATTTCCATATCAGGAATCCCATGTTTTACAAAATATGTTTTATGCTCATTTATGATACCTGTGTTGTCAGCGTCTGTTCATTTTATAACTACAGAAAACGTTGAATAATACTCTACACAGATTAGCTACACGAAATCTAAAAACTGAAACCACTCTCTTCCTGAATTATCCATGGTATTCCTGAAATCAAATGAGGAGTTATCTCTTCTCTTGGTTTATTATTAAAGCAATCATTAAACACCATACAGCTCTGAACTGTTTTATGTTATTTGCATTGGCACTGCATATCAAAATCCCCTTCTTTACACTTTGTAGTACTAAGCGTGATTTGTGTATTTTTCTTTAATGGATTAGGCAGTATTGATTTATTAGCTTGAACAGTAGAAATTATTGACAGCTAATCTCTTCTTCAGATGAAAAGCATGATTATTTCTTTTCTTTAGGTCTGTCTGCAGAGCCAAGTACAACACACACCCCCCAATGCAGGGGTCTTCAATAAAAACTTACCTAAACAACAGAGACCCCCAAAACACACACACACACACACACACACACACACACACACACACACACACACACACATACACACACATTCCACACACAACACCAATCACATTACACACAGTAGACAACAGACTAGTGTCTTACAAACACAACCCATTAGGCATAACAATAGACCAATGCAGCCCATAAGGCATAATAATAAAGCAAACATACTAGTCATTGGTGACTCAGTAGTGAGACACACTGACATCCCCCTCACCAGGCACAACAAGGAGAAGGTCATGGTCAGCTGTCTGTCAGGTGCCAAAATCCACCACATTATGCATGCACTTAAGTCTCTCCACAACAGGTACAAGTATGACTCTGTCATTTTCCATGTTAGTATGAATGACTTCAGACATACCTCCCTGGACTATATGAAGAGAGACATGATTGAGCTCTCAGAGTATGTGTCCCAGGCAGGTATGACCGTAGCCCTAAGCAGCATCCTACCTTCACCAA
The DNA here is from genome assembly GCF_019279795.1 of Protopterus annectens. Lineage (NCBI taxonomy): Eukaryota > Metazoa > Chordata > Ceratodontiformes > Protopteridae > Protopterus > Protopterus annectens. The sequence goes on from NC_056725.1 coordinate 584,322,186, forward strand.
GAATGATACCACAATACCAACAAAAAATAATTGACTTTAACAATTGGCTTAGTTTCTGGTGTCTTTCCAAGGGGATCCAGTATCTGTCTGTCTCGGATGACATGGTTGACAGGTCTCGATACTGTGCCAGAGATGGCCTCCATTTGTCACCCCTGTGGTTCTGGATCTTGGTCAAGGCTCTTGCCTCTTCCATTGTGCTTTTTTAGGCAATGTCCCAAAGACAAATCTTCCAACATAAAAGATCTGTCAAAAAGCAAATTGAAGGTCATGCTGCTCAATGCTAGGAGCCTTAACCTGAAAATGCACTCACTGGAGTCTCTCCTCACTCCGGAAGATGCCGATGTCTGTGCGGTCATGGAAACTTGGTTCAGGCTGCGGAGGGCACCCCTGCCTTACCAGGCTATACGTCGTTCCACACTTTCTGACCCCAAAATGAGGTTGGAAAGACTAAGGGTGGTGGAGTCTCTATCTTCATTAAGGACAGGCACAACTCCAGCAGGCACACCTCCAGACTGGTTTGCCAGCATGATGCACTGGAATTACTCCAGGTGCAACTGACAGTTGGCAAGACACCCATCCAAGTTATAGCCAGCTATAGACCCCCCTCCATGACTCAGGACACCCACTCCTCCTACTTGGACCTACTTGACTCCATCAACATACCCCCTAACACCCTGATCTTTGGTGACTTCAACTACCCCACCATAGACTGGGTGAACTATTCCTGCACTAATGCATTCACTCAATGATTCCTTGACTTCATCAGTTCTAATGCACTAGACCAGCTTGTCTCATCCTCCACAAGGCGTGATAACATTCTGGATATGGTTCTCACTAACATGGGCAACCTCTGCACCACTCCCATAGTATGTTCTTCCCTGGTGAGATCAGATTATCAGTCTGTCTCATTCAAAGTTTCTATCCCACCCAACCCCTTCCCAGCTATAGCCAGGCTAACAAATTTCTCAAAAGCTGACTACAACCTCCTAAGGGAGGGTATCAGTAGCTTCACACCACTGCCTCCCCTCAGGGGATGCCGACAACTATGCTGAACAGTATGCTAGTGCAGTATACAAGCACCTATACAACTGCATGGACTCAGCCATACCCAACAGAACTAAAACCTGCTCCTCAAGGAAACACAAACCTGTCTGGTGGACATCCTCTATCAACAGGCTTTACAAAAAAGGAAGAAACTGTTGTCCAAGGGTAAAAAGGAACAAATTCCAAGTTGGAAGCACTCCCTCCTCAGCCTCAACAAGCAAATTAGATCACTAGTGAAAACTTCCAAAGCCAGTTATGAGTTGAAACTTGCCTCTGAAACAAAGGGAAACCACAAGTCCTTCTTCAGTTACATCAGGAACCTCCATGGCAAAGCCCAGGTTTGTTCTGAATTAGTACTTAATGGTACCACTTTCAGTGATCCTATTGACTTAGCCAACCTGCCAGCTGATAGGTTCAGTGCAAACATCACACTCTATCCCTCTAAAGGCCCATTTGACATCCCAATACTTGTCCCACACCTCACATCCCTGTACGTCAAGTGTTAAAGGCCCCATCTAAGGCAAAGAACACAGCTTCCATGCGACCTGATAGCATCCCAGGCTGTATTCTGCACCATCTCCAGCAAGAACTAGCTTTGCCATTGAGTACCCTATTCAACCACAGCCTAATTACAGGCTTCATTCCAGCAGAGTGGAGAGCTGCCATTGTCATCCCCTTGCACAAAGGTAGTGCCACTACTGACCAGAGAAATTAACACCCATTAGCTTGACAAGTTTGCTCTGTAAAGCCATGGAGCGTATTATTATGCACCTCATAAACAAGGTAAACAAGGACATAGGCAATCTCCAAGCACTTGACTCCACCCAATTTGGATTCATCAGGGGCAGATCTTGCCTATTGAATTTGGTTGACATCTTTGAGACAGTCACCAAGGCCCTGAATGAGGGAAAGTCAGTACATACAGCTTATCTTGACTTGGTCAAGGCCTTTGACACAATCCCCCATTCAGACATCATCAAAAAGCTAATATAACTTGGCATCAATCCCTATCTTGTCAGGTGGGTGACCAACTGGCTCACCGATAGGACCCACAAGGTCAAAATAGGCACCGCCACCTCTGACAGCAGACCTGTCACTAGTGGTGCTCCTCAGGGATCTGTTCTGGGACCCCTACTGTTTTGCATCTACTTTTCAGAAGTTCAGGCAAAGACAAAGGGCCTGTGGCTGACCAAGTTTGCAGATGACTGTAAGTTGGGTGCTGTCATTGATTCTCCAAATGATGTTAACATACTGCAAGAGGGTCTCACAGCTACAAATAAATGGTGTCAAAGTCATGGCCTTAAGTTAAATGCAAGAAAATGTATTATCATACCATTCAGCAAAAACATGGCCTTTACTGATTACCACATCAATGCCAACCCCCTAAGCATGCAACCTGTGGTGACAGACCTGGGTACTCAGGTTGACAACAATCTCACATTCGACCACCATGTGGCAGCAGTGGTCAGAAAAGCCTTTTACTTGGTTAATCTCATAAATAAAGGGATTGCATCCAGAAAAAAGGAGATTATTACCTCTCTGTACTCCTCCCTCATTAGGCTTATAATTGAGTATAATGCCCCATTTGGTATGTACCTCTCCAAACACCTGCACCAACTTTAAAGTCAACAGAAATACCTCACAAAGAGAATCCATGTCCTCCAACATATGTCCTATGTGGACAGGCTCAAATCACTATCACTTTACTCGGTATCATACAGATTACACAGAGGTAATCTGTGTCTCGCCTACATGGCAATATCATACCGTGCCCTACTAGAGATGCTCCATATCCGTAAGTCTAATTCCTTGTGCATTACCCACTCAATAGGCCTAAATCTAATATGTGACATCAACAAAATCTGCTGGAGAGACAGGTTTGTCTCCCAGAGGCTGCCCAGTCTCTGTAATAGACTTCCCATACATGTCAAACAGAGTGCCATACTGACCCTCTTCAAGTGCAACCTTGATGAGTGGATGGGAAACCACAGATTTGTCCCAGGGGTTCCATCTTTGTCACTAATTGACAGGGGCAACAGGTGCTGACTGATAGTTCTGGTTTTGGGGATCAGCTCTTGGCTAGGCTTGTAAGGGCCCCAGGGCCATTAGCCTAGTAACCTCCTATGATCCTATGATCCTATCTTAGTCATTTCTCAAATTATTGGTATCTCCAGATTATTTTCAGTCCAAGTCTGTAACTCATAAGTTTTTGTTAATTTGCAAATGTGTAATTATTCTCTTAACTTCTATTTTCTCACAAAGAAAATCTTATCTTACTGCTGCAGTTGGCAAATATGAGTTATATATCGTATCTGCTATATGCATCTCTTCTGTATCGTCATTTAAATTCTTGACCATGTCTTACACAAAGTTTTCTTAAATATACCTTGCAATGGCAAAAGAAACATCACTAATAACACCTTTTCCCTATAAATATGTTCATGGAATTTTTCACAACCATATACTATAGCACATACTTCAATTAATATCCTGCAATACCTTTCCTAATACTCTATCAAAACTCTCAAGACACATGCAACTGTTTTACCTTTTTGCAGACTCATTGAAGCAGTTCCATTTTGGCTCACATCTGATTGTAATCTGGCTGACTTAAACACACCAAAATAATTCAGTGTGGTTGTTATTCTTACTAATCATTTAAATATTTCAAAACTCTTTACTTGTTCTGTACTGCAAGTATCATTCCGCACATAGCTCTCAACCGATCAGAGACCAATCTCAACAGAATCAGGGACAAATCCTCAAATAATCAGGGACAATCAGGGACATTTTTGAAATATTTGTACTATTGACTTGAAACATTTGCAGAATAAGAGAATGTGGATTAATATAGATTTTCTGATGTAAAACATCCATAACTCTGAATTACTATCATTATTTATTAAGGGCAATTCACCACCTTTTCTTCAGCAGTCACCAGTTTTAAGATGGATTAAGAGGGACAGACCTAAAATCGGAGTCTAAATCAGGGATGTCCCTGAAGATCAGGGACAGTTGAGAGGTCTGATTCCGCATCATAATTTAGTAATATAATGCTAAACATCTATCTGAAATATATGAAATCAGTTTAGAAAGATCTCTCAACAAACTGCATGGGAATCACAAAAAAGGTGACCATCACTGCATAAACCCATGGCACACTTTTATGTGGTATAATTGTTACATGTTTTTGTCCTTCTGCAAACAGGACGTCATCAGAACAAAAGATTTAGTCCTGAACCCACAGTGCCATCATAATTCAGGTCCTGTGGTATAATAACTAAAACATGTTTGCAACATTATAAATATTAACATGCAACATAAAAAATATTGATAACAAAACATTTATGAAACTGACAACTTTGAAAACATCTTTAGCTTTTCAGTTTAAAAACAGCATGATCACATAACAACTGTCAAACCCACAATGAGATAATAAATAATGTCCTGCAGTTTAATAATAAAACATGTTTATAACAATGCAGATATTAGCAAATAACACTGAAAGCAAAATATTTAAACAGCTAAAAACATCTAAAAGTATGTATGTTTCTGACATGTAATAAAACTAGGTTAAAGTTTTGTAGAAAGCATCTTTAAAACACCCTAGAAGGAAATGGAGTCATTTAAGCCAATGGGGCACTGGTATTCAACCTTAGTTACCATACTAACTCCCTATGTTAAATAGGCACTTCCCATAGCAACCCCACCCCAACCCCCATACCCCCGGGATTAACTGGAACACCTTCTAGTACCCAAAATGTAAGCATTTAAAATCTGTACACACCTGTGTCTACAAAAGGCATTATTCTCATCACTTTTAAACCATAACAGTGATCATATAGCTTTCTCCATAAACATCACTCAGTTTTGCTTAAGTAAAATGCAGGGCACTTTCACATGTAACTAAATATGCCACACTCTGCTCTCAAGATTGTAAGAATTTGACTGCCTTAGACTTCTAAACTAATTGGTTGCCTGCGTTTATTGTTCTTCTTGAATGAGATTACATTGACCACAGTAACTGCATTTATAGTTCCCGTTTTCTCCTTGTATTGTTTTCCATTTCTTTGTCACTGTTTTTCTCCAGGCTTTCTTTAATATTATAATTATATTTAAAACCTAAAGATGACTTCTTTCCTGGTTTACTACATAAGCCCTCAAAATAGGAAAAAAGTCACTGTTATTTTTATAATTTCCTTAATATTATTGAACTTAATATTAAAACATAATATCATAAATTCGTCATATTGTTTTGCAGTATCCAATGTTTTTAAAACTTCCATGCTGTCTGAACTTAACAGTGGTGTACCTTTTGTGTGCCAACTTTTTTATGATCTCACCCTATATATTGGACATCCCCTATGAATAAATATTTTCAGTAAAATATCCAGTTCATGATACAATTTGTCATCTCCTGAAATGATTGACACCAACATCATCATCCGTCTCTTTACTAAATTTCCTTTTGCCATATTGGGTGGCTACAACTGTAGTGCAAATAGGAAAGAGAAAAAGTTTCCTTTCAGTAAATATTAGAAGTAAATCTTTTTCTCAGAACACCCTTCTCAATGATCCCATCTAAATAATAAATCATTATTTCAAGTAATTGAAGGTAGATCTTAAAAAATGACGTAGTAGTTTCCAAATATCTAATAATTCAGTCAGTTAATTTTCTCTACTTTTCCAAAGTACACAAATATCATCAAGGAGGCAGACACACAGACACACATTTTGCATTCATATATCTTTGTTCCTAGTACCACATTACCAGATTAGCAGACTTGGGGTGCATGCTGTGCTTATAGTGATACAACTCTTCTGATGAAAACATTCCCATGTAAAAAGCATATAGTTATTGTGCAACGCAATTTCCATGAATTCAGTCAATAATCTATTATCTACAGCTGACAAAGAGTCATATTTGTTAAGAGTGTCTGAAAAACATTCCAGACCTGTGTGGTGTGGATCACAAAGACTAAATCTAGCATAACAATAGTGGCCAAAGGCAAGTCATCTTCATAAAAGTAATTCTTCAAAATACATAAAAAGTGCTATGAATCTTTCAGCATGTAGGAGCATTTCTGATAAAAAAACTTTTAACATTTTATCATTATGAATTGCTAAGGGCTGGGATTTGGAATCACTCACTGACACAATCTGGTGAAATGGTGGGTTAGAAATGCTCTTAATGCACTTTTGCTATTCCAAATATGGTAGGCACTACAGCAGTACCCAGTTTGTAATATGTAATATTTGTAAGTTGATGGAGAAGTAACCTGTTGCAACAGCAAATCATATACATGCAAGTCCATAGGTTTGGAAGCCACACTAATTTAATTTCCTGACATTATAGCAGTAGTTTGTGTTGTTGATGTTTTGTGGTCAATGTTCTGAACAACTACATTTGGGTCTTTTGATTAAATTCAGCAGACACATGCATGTATACGTGTGTGTGTGTGTGTGTGTGTGTGTGTGTGTGTGTGTGTGTGTGTGTGTGTGTGTGTGTGGTGGGTCTACCTGATATTATCAAATTCTGACTTACCCGAAAATTACATTCATGAGATGAAGTCACAAAAAACTTATTTAATGAATATCCAGATTACCGAAGTTCTAAACTAACCACTTGGTCACCATGATGAACTTTGCCCTTTCCCCCACTATAGTGCAATCTCAGAGTTGGTATATTTAGTTACGGGGGTGTGGGAGAAGCCCCCCACATTGTTGGGTTTGAATTGCATCAGTTCTTTTTTTTTTTTTTTTTTTTTTTTTGTGGTGGCCAAGTGGTTAGTTTCACAGAGTACAACTTCGGTGATCCAGGTGTTAGCTAAAATATGTTTTCGGAGAATTAATTTCATCAATGTACGTGAAAATTTCATAATACAAAGTAGACCCCTATATATATATATATATATATATATATATATATATATATATATATATATATATATTTATATATATATATATATATATATATATATGGGATCTCTTGCAAATATCGACTTACAAGAATGTCAACATTCACAACAGCAAGGCCACAACGTTCAAACTTCAGAAAGCCAAATTCCCAGAACGTCACAAGTTAACTCCAGGAAAATAACCACTGGGCCACCATGGTGACTTTTGCCCTGTTCTCCACTGAAGTGCAATCTCAGAGTTGGTATATTTAGTTAACGGGGGGTGGGGGCACAGTCCCCCACATGGGGGGTGTAGGGGCCAAAGCCCCCCACATTGGTGGGTTTTGGTTGATTACGTTTGTATTCAAGTTGTTGGTGGTCCAGTGGTTAGTTTCCCCAGAGTTACCTTGCGACATTCCAGGAATTTGCCTTTCTGAAGTATCAACGTTGTGGTCTCACTGTTGTTATAGATAGATGTAGATATATATAGCTATATATATATATATATATATATATATATATATATATATATATATATATATATACATACAGAGATAGAGATAGAGATATGCGTGTGTGTGTGTATATTTGTGTGTGTACGTATTTTATACTACTAATGGTATGTAAAAAGCATATCTGCCAAAGTTTTACAATATTACCTTAATGCAGTAGTTTACAGTGTATAGTGAAAAAAAAAACTTCCTTTACTTTTCTGCTTAGACATAATGGCATGTATGCACATTTTTGGCAATTTATTTTTGTAATTTCCAGATGATTCCTGTACTTACAAAATGGTTGACAGCAGATAGCCACAACACTCGAGGTAGAGTTGAGGGGTAGGGGGATGAGCAGCAGATGTATGAACTGTATGCTGGATATTTCAAATACAAATCAATGGATTTAGCAATACTGTGTGAAATCAGTTCTTATGAGTAATCAGCATATAAAACAATTTTTAAATATTCTCATTACCAAAGGTAAATATTTATATGAATACTTCATATTAGAGCCACTGGAGGACATCACGGTTGGATAACTGAGGTCTTCTGGACTGGCAAGTTTCTTTGCACTTCAGACCACCTTACTGTCCACTTTTTGTACCTGTCTGCCATTGTCATGTCTTGTGTCACCACTGATATGGGATATAACAAACAACCAAAGAAGACCTAACTTCTAAACAGGTGTACTGCAGATGTGATAGAACTACCATTTTAATATAATGTTTTAGTTCCTCTAATAATATTAAAGAAAAGATCTTAGCTAATAGCATAATAGCTCTATACTTCTTAGGATCTGAATTCTACCCATTTTATAGATTGCATAGTTAGTCCCTTATTCAAAGTATCAGAAATTGTCCTGCCCTAAATTGCATAAGAAAAATTCACCTGCTGTTACCTTATATATACATTCTAGGTCTGTCATTTTGGTTCTTTGTTATTATGCATTAGTTTTTTTTCCTTATGTGAGCATTTTACACAGTTCCTCTAAAATTAGATTTATTATAATTTCTTGATCAAAAATTTCAGCATCATTTTTTTTCTTTCTCATCTGAAAATCCTTTTGCATGGCCTATATACCAGTATCCAATTTTTCTTTATTTACCTGGCCTTTTTTGTGACCAAGTGCCAGAAAGCCTTATCATTTCTGTTTGAAATTGCATCTAATAACTTTTTGGACTGGAAACTTAATTATACATTTCCTATATATTTCTTTCTTGTTTGCATATCATATATTTAAACAGATTTTTGTTTCTACCCAATTTTCATACCTATTTCTACATTTTCATTTAATGTCATGCATTTATAATCGAACCAATTCTTCTTTGCTTCCATAGTTTTCACTTCCATATTTATTTAGCACAATGTCCTTTTTAGGATAACTTGGAATTTATAAAACAGTTCCATGTTTGCATCTCTTTTCTATGTACTCATAATGATGACTTATTATTTCTCAGGCTTTATGCGTTTTTATTTGATCAGTCGTTAACTGATTCTATTCAAATATTTTTGTCTCGTAACTTTGTCTTGTTTTTCCCTTACTTATATATCATTTTTATTCTTTAACTATCAGATCGACTGTCCCATTTATTTCCCTAGAATTAAATACTGTACTACTGAGCCCAGATTGTTTGAACAATATGTTAGTGCACCATTCATCTGATTTCTTTATGTCCATTAAAAGGTAAGCTTTTTTCCCACTTATATACTTTGAGCACATATATATTCATCAGTTCAAATGTTAAAATCTGTCATGAAAACAAATTTGGGATCTGTTAGTATGCTAGGTACTACACTAAATAAATTATCCATATCATAACATTAATTTTCTAGTTTGATTTTCCTCCATTTTCATAAAGGAATGTAAATCTTTAGGAAATAACACTTTTTATTTCAATAGCTATAGCCAGCAGAAAGCAATTATTTTTGTATCAGTGTAGAAGTAATGTTCAGTGCAGTTTTACATATGTGATGATGCCACCACAAGTATTCCAAACACTTTATCTCTACTGGTGAAAATTTACTAACTTTCATAGTCTTTTAAAGGGACAGAATCCTCCTCAACCAAGTGTCTTGAAAATGCGTTATGTCAGAACGTTTTGTAGAGTGTATTACATCACTGTCATTTGTATTACATCACTGTCATTTTTGATTCAGCATCCTTCTATGACACGTCTTTGACTGACCTCTCTGAATTCCATTAATTAGACACCAGTTGTGCAATAATTCATTGTCATACTGAACAATACTTCCAGCTGCCTCAGATCTGTACTGAATTTTACTAGATCTGTGTTCACATTGTTTGAACACAGTAGGTCAATTTGATATGACCTCCCCTTGCTCTCTCCATCCAGATCAAACATCTTACATTTATTTATGTCTTAACAGCTGTCTTAGTTAGAAACTTGGATTTCTTTTTGAAGCTTTAGGATGTTATATGGGGAAATCAGGGTCACTCCCTTAGTTTTGTCTTCATCGTACCTCTACACCCCTAACTGCTGTACTCGATTTGGATGCTGCCTATACTCACAACCACTCTCTGTTCTTTTAGCTCTATTAACTAATGATGTGTCCTTCTTTCTCATATATATATTATATTATATATATATATGGTTTCATGACATTTGATGAAAATTATTGTTGACTGAAAGAAGCATCAATAGGTACAAATGACAAAGTATATCTGACTGAAAAAACATTTCACTGAAAAGATTCAAGAGCTGTTATGCTATTAGCTAAGATATGGCTTCCAGCTATCCAATCTGCGTTTCTAGTTAATGAGCAACACTACTGATTGGAGGAACTTAAGGCTGCATTAACCTTAACATAGCTTGTGTTACTTAAAAACAAGCTCCCCATGCTTCTAGGCTGAAATCGATATGGAAAGAAGAACACATCAGTTCAATTTACTCTGTATGATTTAAACTTTGATAACTACTAAAATCTGGATCTTAAATATATAATAAATATTCCATTTGCTTTGCTTGGCATTCTCAGCATCAGTGGGCATGACAACCACTCAGATATTGAACTCGAATAATTCAGCCCACAAAAGGCTGAAAAAAACACCTCTGAGGAAATCTGGTTATCTAGATGAAAGCGCTCAACCCAGTATCATCTTCGTTGTAATTGTCAGCAATAAAAGAACAGAACTGTGGTTTATCCTTCATTCCTGGTGTTTTTTTCAGCGTTTTGTGGGCTGAATTATTCGAGTTCAATTGTTGTGTACAGAACCACTCAGATATCCAAGTTCTGCAAATCAAGTGTTATATTTTTGCTTAGCTCATCAACAGCTCAGGACAGTGTTTATAAAAGTACTAATGAAGCACGCCTTGGGTGACCATAGGAAGTATGCAAAGCTAAATAAATTATTTAAAGCTAATTGCTCACAAGTGATGCTCAAATGTGCATGGATGTAGAATGGAGTCAATTTCACCTCTACTGCATAGATTAGTTACCCATGTATCATGGACATCCTTGTTCATATGGAAATTGCACATTGAATCAATTGAAAGCCACTTATTGTAAGCAAGTTGCCTGAGGAGTGCACACAGTTATTAGCTGCATTGCACCCACTCATTTCAACAGGGAAAGCAATTTCCCTAACTGAGCAGACATTATCTACACAGTTCAGTATTATATACAGACAGTTACATTAAGGGGGTGCCTACCTGCACTTGTCAAAACTTGGGGCAAATGATTCAAAGAGTTACCAGAAGGGCTGCAGTGGGATCCCTAGCCATGTTAAGTATGCATGTCTCTAAACCTGATTATAGCCAAACTGAGCAGAGCACACTGCTTGCTGACAAACAGTCTTTACAAGTACAGCCATTACTCACTCTCAGATTACACTCCTCTTTGTTTTGACCCTTTGCTGTTATGTCATCAATTATATTAATGACACCATTAAACACCTCAGTTTTTGTGCATCAGCTCTTTGACATTTCAGGTGCTGATGACATATAAAAATGATAGTTCTGAAAATTGATATCTTCTCAAAGGTGAATTAAAATTACATATGTCTCATTACCCCAAGATCAAAGGAATATTTACTACATCAATTATCTGGAACTGATTTTTTTTTTATTGTTGTGTACCCATGTAAGCATTTTCTGACCACACAGTTCATATAATGGCCAGAATAAGTAAACACTATACAAATGAATGGTTTCAGTTTGCTCTCAAATTCAGTGTTTCAAACATTCGAGCCTACATTATATTCCACATCTGTATCCAATCTAAACATCATTTTCAGTTGTTCATTTTAAGTTATGCCACTCCATTATCACTGAGATATGAAATCTTGACTGTGACCCTCCTTGACCTGAGTTTGACTAGTGACTCAGGCACCTGCTGGAATTGATGTGGGGGAGAAAATAAATTACAGGACTCTGCTTGCTTGTCTCTTTTGCAGGAGAAGGGGACAAGGGTGTTCTAGGAACATATAACCAAGGTATTAGAGCACAGGTGGTGATACCAAGGCTGTCTACTCTCAGAGCTGTCTTGTGTTCTAGCAGTCAACTCGAAGGTCACATTCCTGGCAGTGCTATTGCATACCCATAATAATGTCAATGCAGTACTTCAGAGGGGGTAGTGCTTAAGTGAAAAGCACTGAAATGAACAGTAAATGTGATGTGTCTGGTAACCCAGTTCCTGTCCAACTCCACCAGTACTGTCTGTCAAGACATTCCCATTTCAGGTAGTACTGAAGATAAGAATGATTCAGCCTCATCACTTTCCACACTACCAAGGGAACTCCACCAAGGAGGTAACACAGAGAGCAAAGGAAAATAAACTGAAAGAGTACCTAGCACAAAGTTGCAATACCAAAAGACCACCAAAATGTGTTAATTGTAGATTGTTCTTCACAAGTTTTCATCTGATTCACCAGTCTTGCCTTTGTTGAAAGCCTTTCTTGTACACATTTATGTTGTGTGTTTTCAACATAAATCTTGCACACAACTCATTTCCCTGACTTCGTTTCAATACATACAAACCATGCAAATGAAAACAAATTTTGTTATTTCCATAATTCAACAAAGTGATTTATTTTCTACAGATTTTGCATAATTCATTAATCCAGAGTATTTCCTGATTTTATGTCCACAGTCTAACCTCATACACAACTTGTCTATGATGCTTGGCTCATGATTATCATGCTTTCGACTCAGTTAAGGAAAGGAAGAGGGGTGGAGAGGGATGACTACTGAGTAAAGAAGAAAAGGAATTAACCCAGATGGGAAGGAAAAGAAGAAGATGCAAAAAAATAAAAAACAATAAAAGATGGACAGGAATCAATTATATTCATAAAATGCTGTAGGAAATCCCTCTGTGAAAAAAGCTGTTGCATGTCCCATTTACTTTACAGTAATTGACACTGAGTTCAGGATATGCTTGAATAGTAGCAGCAAGTGCAACTGCTAGAAGCTAGTGTTTTCCCATTTATGAAAATTATGGAGTTTGGGCATGCATTTTAAAATAGCAGAAAGAATATTTCATATTTCAACAATGCTAATATTAAAATAGACTCAACAAAGACAGCTTTTCTTCTTGGCTAACACCTTAAGGAAGGTATTTGAGAAGCTGAGGTGGCGAATGTCAATTATAATTGAAGTGAACTACTTAGAAATACTGTGTCATTGTTATTGTGGAGGTTAAATGCAATGCTTATGTTTTAATTTATTTGTTTATTTCAGTCCACCCAAATTATGTTGGTGCAGAATAAAGATGTTCCCTCCATACTGAAGCTGATGTACATTTTTTTCCTTTGACAAGTCATTTCTACCTTTCTACTCAGACAGGTAGAAAGAACTAGTATACAATATAGCTATGTTGACTAACCTGGGGGAGTATGGAATTAACAAGCTTAGAATGGGACTCAGGATTAACAAAAAGCCAAATGCACAACATATGCTCTAAAGTCTGCTTGGATTTTTAACAACCATTGAAATGTGAGTCATAAACTGAAGAAAACCACTTTGCAGAATGACTGGTTATGTCACAGAATCCACTACCTTACTGGCCTTTCCCTTCAGAGATAATACCTTTAAGGAAAGTTATGCAAGTTTTTGCATTTGATACTACAGAATACAGTGATTTTAATTTCTTGAACTGCTGAAGGATGTCCCTGCACCATCAATCACTGCCCATAATTAAAGCTCCGATTCTATATCATGTTCAACAGAGAAATTTGAGTCACTTGTAGAGAATGTTAAAATCATCAGCATACACAAAATGGTGAATATTACTTTATTGACTTCACATTTAGATAACACAAATGGTGGCTATAAGATGTCTGAGGATAGAGCCCCCTCATCCTTTTGATACAGTTAGTGCCAACACTTATGAAGCTAAGATCCGGACATTTGAAAGAAAATCATGAGCAATTTTACATTTACAAACCTTTTATTTTATGAGTCTTTTCTGACTTTCCTAATTCTCATAATCTAAAGGATTAGAGGAGACAGTATATTAGAGCAGATTTAGAGCCAGTGGTCAAAGAAATTATGAACATTGTGGCTTGGTGAAAACATTCCCAACAAACATATTCAGGGAAGTAGAAAGTAAAGGCAGAATCAAAGTACACCTTGTAAGAGCAGGCTGATCCATCTCCAGACATTGGTGATGGACAACAGATTGCTTTGTTTCATAGACAAGAAGTTACCTACAAAATCTTCCATCACATGAATACCTTAGCTGCCTACAGAAGTTTAGCATTGTAAGGAACAGGTTATTCAGAATCTACTTGCAAGTTTATTTGAGGATCATTGATAACTTCAAATTCATAGTTGTCCAAACATCACCTGTTCTTTTAATTCTGAGGCTCTTTAGATGTGAGGCTTCATTTAGAATTTCCAGAATGGTCTAGGTAAAGTAATCAAGAATAACTTGCAAATCTAACAACCTTTCTTTGACAAAGTAGTCAATATTAAAAATAACCAGTGCTAAGGTGTCAAGGCTCAGGTTCAGAGATGAAAACCTTTATGTAACAATAAAGATTTTGATTGATTTTTGGAGTGATTTTTTGATATGTTTCCTCCTTGTCCATACAGAAAATCCAGCTATCTCTTATTAGTTTAGCATTCTCCAAGGAAGCTAAATGGAGTGGCCATTATCAAGCAGCTATAAAGGGAATCAGTTCTCCACATCTACCATCCCAAATAAAACTACACCTGTGCCTAAGACAGCCTTGTTCCAAATACCTTAGAGCAAGGCTTGCCACAGACTAGGGCCATCAATATTTAAGGATAGACCCAAACTGCTGCCAGATCAGAGAAATGCATGGTGATAAACAAGCATATCAGTGTTTAAGTCACTATTGAGGGGGCGAGGATTTTTTGTATTTGCCTAAAGCTACCACCTGACAATTTTTCCATTTGAGAGCACCCACAACAAAAAAGCCAACACCATGTGTGCTTTCACATGTGCAGACTCTTCAGCTGCAATATAACTGCTGCTTAGTGGGCAAGTACTTTCATCCATTCTCCCACTTTCTGACACACCCAGCCTCTGCTGGATGTCTAAGGTTTTACAGTGAATTAAACTCCCATTTTATCCCTCAGGCAGGGTGAGCCAGGAGTGGCTTCTCACTGCTGTCACCTCCAGCTGCCATTTCCAACATCTTGGATGATTGTGAAATTTAAGTGACTTGATGTAAAGTTGGGGCTTTATCCCTCTGCACCTCAGAGCTGACATTAGATTTCTGGAGTGATTTCAAATCATAAAAGTGGTCAGTGGTTACTGAGGGATTCAGGCAGAATTTTAGCGGTTTTGGTATTATCAGAGTGGAAGCTCTGTCAGGCAGTGTGTCTGTCCTCATAGAAAGAGTTCAAGCCAGTGAAAGATAACTGTGTAATGGCAGAAGGGATCAGAAGGGCCATGTCAGCCTAAATTAATTTTAACACATCCCATGGAGAAGCCAGTGGTGATGAAATTTCTTCCCCATACATTGTGCTTAAAGGAACAAAGGATGCTGAACATTATGATAATAATAACACTCCCACAGCTTTTTTCCCTAAATGATGAACCTAGGTCAAATGATTTCTATCTAGGCAACAAATTATAATAGTCCCAAAGCTTTTCATACTACAGTCAACCAGTTGTTAAAACCCATTATGCCAACACAACATATACCTAGTTCATCTAACCAAACTGACAGTATCGCCAGTGAATACCCACTTCATTCAAATAGTAACCTCTCTTGTTAAACCCTCAATAAAGGCAAACACAGATTCCTCTCCTCCTTTGTTATCCCCCAAAGCACTTGTACTTGAAGCAGTGTCAATTTCTACGAACAAAAATGTTACTAACCTTAAAAGCCTCCATTACTGAAAGCTATGACCCAATCATATGGAAAAGGTGCTGCCTTCATCCTCTCCATAAAGGTGGTAACCCAAATGAGCTCTCAAACTTCAGGTCTATAACCATACTGTCTCTACTCTCAAACATTCTGGGGAAATGAATCCAGTGTTAACTTATCTTACTCACTGACAATTGCATACTTTGCCCTACATAACATGATTTCCATCCTTTCCATAGTGCATGTACAGCTCTCCTTATCTCCTTAGTTTTATAACATCTGTTAACCAATATCGAAACTCTGGGAACTTAGTCTCAACACTTTTTCTAGATTAATCCAAAGCTTTCAGCATGGTATCCCACCAAAAAATTGCTTCAAAAACTAGCTTGCCTAGAAATACATGAAACATCACTATCTTGGTTCTCCAGCTACCTCTCAAATAGGCAGTAGGCAGTAAAATGGCAAAATAACATCTCTTTCCTTCCTATTACACTGGGTGTCCCTCAAGGATCCATTGTAGGTCCCTTGTTGTTCAATATATTCATTAATGATCTCCACCCAGCTTCTAAACAAGACCCTATTATACAGTATGCAGATGACTTAACAATCATCTGTTCTGCTAAAGGCATGGATAAATTAAAACAACCCAATAGTCTTTCTCCACAATTGAGGCCTGGCTGTCTGAGATATATAACCCTAAAAACAGAACTGAACCTATTTACCCCAAACCATTCAAATGACTATGAAAATAATTTTAAAATCACTTCTTCTAGCAACACCAAAATAGAACTAGTAAGTCAAACTAAGCTTCTATGAATCACTATTGATGAAAGCTTAAAATTTGATTATCACATAACAAGCTGAAAAAAAACACCAACCAAAAGCTGGATGCACTATAGAGTCAAACAATACCTCACAGATAATGCCAGAAAAAGCATTACTCAATCCTTTCTCATCCTTACACTACTTTGTGCTGCTCCCATCTCGATTAACCTACAGTCAAGTCAATTGTCACTTCTTGGAGCAGTCCTATAATAAGGTAGCAAAATTTACCACTAGTGTCATCATCATAGGACTCATCACTGTCTGGCCTTAAAAAAACTTCAGTGGTTAGATTCAAGGCATTACCTTACACTTTCCCATCTAGTCACTCCCACAAACTCATCTATTATCTAGACAAATGCCCAAGTCTGAAAAATATTCTCCAGCTTTATAAGCCAGGTAGATAGCAAGAGATCCACTGACAAAATGTTATAAACTGTTAAAAAAGCTAATAACTCAGCTGATGACTCTTTGTTCTCTTCCAACTTGACCAAAATTTGGATCTCCCTTCTTTCATGCTAAGAAACAAAGTAAACACCAACACTTTTAAAGCACAAACAAGACAATACCTTAAAGATACCTGCATCTGTATTTGCACAACTATGGGATGATAAATGTGCATCCCCTCCCTTAGTCCTACTCTTTCCAAACACCATTCCTTCTAAGCACTTTATCCTCAGTTATTGATCCAAATTCTCCTCCTCATACTCAGCCTCTCCCCTTCTTCCATCTACTGATCCTAAAACATTCTTTCTTAAACCTCTTAATGCAACCCTCCATTTCCTCCTTTTTCTGTGCTCCTATCAAATTCATTTCTATATATGTTTCTTAGCTGTGACTTGTATACATGTGTTGACTAGGTTCTTTATGTAATTTTTTATTTTTTCTGGTGCTTTTCTCTCTGCATCTCCTCTTAACAGGGG